>NW_026110543.1:0-90000 GCF_024679095.1 Eriocheir sinensis
CAGTCATGGGTGTAACAAGATACGTTATTACAATCAGGGCGTCATTTGGACTTCAAAAGTGGGAGGACGTTAGGGCAGACAGTTTTATATATATATATATATATATATATATATATATATATATATATATATATATATATATATATATATATATATATATATATATATATATATATATATATATATATATATATATATATATATATATATATATATATATATATATATATATATATATATTACCATCATTAGCTTATAACACCTTTAGGCACCGATCATATTTGCATTTTATGTAGTCTGTGATGCAGGCAGGATATTCATTAGCACCTAATTAGACTCATGCTGCTCTCCAGTGCTCTCTGATGCACTCACAATCAAAGATGTTGTGTACCTCTATGGTAGCATTGAGTAATCTTAGGTCACTTGCTAAAGTGTTCACCTAAGTCCGACCCAAGCTGACAACATAAACCTAAGCGTGTTTGCAAGCTGAGTGCTTAGAATATTGGCATAATAATAAAAGATGCTGAAAACTGGATTCCACTACTTTATTGAATATATGAATAATTATATACTGAATTTGTAATGGAGCCAAGATAAAACAAATTATGTTTTTCAGTGGTCATACCATGATCTCATGAAAATAAATAGGTTGACATATATAATTAGTTACTACGTATTTTGTTATGATGACTATTGCACATTAATACCATAGCTTTGAATCCAGTGATGAATATCTTCAAGCAAGACACAAATAGCAACAGATTGGTTAGGCGAGGAAGTCCGGCGGCCATGTTGATATGGGTCTGGGTCTGGGATTCACTATTAACTTTACTATTAAGTGTTTAGAAGTTCTCGCCAGCACTCCCAAGTTAATACCAAAGTTAATAGTAGGTATTAGGCTAATAGTTGTTGAGGATACACTTTGAGAGTGAAGTTAATACTAAAGTCAAAAGTTAATACCAAGTTTAGTATTAATAGTTGTCGAGGATACGGGCCCTGGACATAACTTCGCGCCACCTGATCGACGTGCGCCACAGATCTATCCACTACTGCGTCTGATAACTTGGGGAAGAAGACAGTGTGCAAGGAGGAGGGAAAGGAGGAGGAAGAGGAGGAGGAGGAGATGAGGAGGAAGATGAGGAGGAAGATGATTAAGAGCTGAAAGAGGTGGAAAAGAAGACGGAGGAAGAGACGGAAGAAGAGAAGGTTAAGGAGGAAGAGAAAGAGGAGGACGAGGAGGAGGACGAAGAGAAGGGGAGGAGAAAATTAAGTAAGTAGATTGATAGTTCAACAGAAACAGACACCTTGGTATTAGAGAGAGAGATGCAGCAGGTGTTGGTGGTGGTGATGGTAGTTGATGGGGGGTATTTATGTCCTTTTGTTGTTGGTGGTGGTAGTGGTGATGGTGGTGGTGACGTTTTTTTTTTACAACAAAGGAGACAGCTCAAGGGCACACAAAAAAAAAACAATAATAAAAAAGCCCGCTGCTCGCTGCTCCCAAAAGAATCAAAGAGGTGGCCGAAAGAAAGGTCAATTTCGGGAGGAGGTGTCCTGATACCCTCCTTTTGAAAGAGTTTAAGTCGTAAGCAGGAGTAAATACATATGAAGGAAGATTGTTCCAGAGTTTACCAGGATGAGGGATGAAAGAGTGAAGATGCTGGTTTACTCTTACATAAGGGGTTTGGACAGTATAGGGATGAGCATGAGTAGAAAGTCGTGTGCAACAGGGCCGCGGGAGGGGAGGCATGCAGTTAGCAAGCTCAGAAGAGCAGTCAGCGTGGATTGATTGATTGATTTAAATTAGGCGCCGCAACAGCCAGGGTCATATGGCGCCGCATTCAATGAGTAAAAAAAAAAAAAAAAAAAGACCAAAGAAGGAAACTAAAAAGGTAAACTAAGAGCAAAGCCAAACAAAACGAGACGAAACAAGTCACACAGAAAACGGTCATAACTCATGGAAGGCCAGCCTTCTCCATAAAGAAGTACCTCATGTCCAGGGAAAGGCATCTCCCCCAGCATCAGCGAGAGACGGAATTATCCGTTTTCTCCCCGACACTGCGACAGGTATCGCACTCGCAGGTCCCCAAACTGGGGCACTCGACCAGCAAGTGCCGCACGGTCAGAGGAACCAAGCAGTCATCACAATAAGGCTGCACCCCCCGGGACATGAGGTAACCATGTGTTAGACGCGTATGACCCGTCCGAAGACGGCTCAAGGCTGTCTGCGAGCGACGGTCACGGACACTTTCGTATGACCAAGGACGAGACACAGTCCTGGTAATCTCTCCCATTTTGGGAGTCGCACCCCGAGCATTACACCTCTCCTGCCAACTGGCAAGGATTGCCTTGCGAATCTCTGGAAACATATCTGTACATGGGACAGCACTAGGGTGGGGGGCAGCTCCAGCTGCTGCCTCCCTTGCAAGTCCATCAGCTCGTTCGTTCCCGTGTACGCCAACGTGTCCTGGAACCCAACAAAACCCAACGCGATATCCCCTGTTGCTGAGCAAATACAGCCACTCGAGAGCAGATAAAACTAGGGGATTAACAGAGGGAGTAAAGGAGCCCAGCGCAGAAAGAGCGCTACGAGAATCACTGAAGATCATAAAAGAGTCCACAGGAAGCGTAAAAATAATCTGTAAATAGAGGACTATTGCAGACAGCTCTGCAGTAAATACAGAAGCAACAGAAGAAAGACTACCTCCCCGACAGAAGGAGGAAGACAACAAAGCCAACTCCAGCATCCAGTTTAGAGCCATCAGTAAAGACAGGGATGGAGTCCGAGTGTTCAGTGAAATGCTCTAAAAATAAGGATCGGAACGCATATGGCGGTAAATCCCTCTTACTATTTATAGTGGGAGAACACACGGATACACCGGGGAACTGCCAGTATCCAACCCTAGGTACTCGATAAGGGCAGATAGGAATGGGAGGGAAAGACAACGGTGTCATGGCAGACGCTACCCGAAACACAAAAGGTTTAGGGAGACTAGGTCGCTCATCATATGCAGGCGAACGAGAATCCCGCAAAATTGACACACAAGGAACTGATTCTGGAAGGTGTTGGACGCGGAACCAGCAACGGAATAGAGAGGACTGGCGTCTCAAATCCAGAGGCAGGACGCCAGCATCCACGAGGAGGCTAGGTATCGGTGAAGACCGGAATGCACCAGTAGCCAAGCGGACCCCGGCATGATGCACTGAGTCCTACACGCGTAGGCGAGCTTCCTTGGCGGAGGAGTATACCTCGCAGCCATATTCCAACTTGGAAAGGATGAGTGTTCTGTGGAGGACGAGTAACGTGTCCCTGTCTGCACCCCAAGAGGTATGAGGTAAATCACGAAGGAGGGGCAGGGCTTTCTGACAAGCCGCCTTTACGTAACGTAAATGAGGCACCCAGGTTAGGCGGCTATCAAATAAAAGACCGAGGTAACGAGTCGTCTCTACACAGGACAGTCGCCTATTACCAAGATATAAGTCAGGGTCCGGATGAACGCCTCGAAGACGACAGAAAAGCATAGCTACTGTCTTTGAGGACGAAAATCGAAAGCCGCGCGTATTTGCCCAATTGGCGACTCTATTAATTGTCAATTGCAGTTTTCGTTCAATCAGCGACATCCTTGCCGCAGAAAACGAAATGGATAAATCGTCTACATATAAGGAGCTATGAACTCCATCAGGCAGGACACCAACGACTCCATTAATAGCCACAGCAAATAGCGTAACACTGAGGTATATATGGGAGGTGAGAAGGGAGCTGAAGCCCTCCAAAGACCCTTCCCATGTCCTCACTAACCGTTTCCCTATTGTCTCACCAACACCGGAGAGTAGTTCAGCATGCTCTCTAAAGACAGATCCTCTCTTTATCCACACCACACTACATTCTCACAACATACACACCTTTTCCCAAAATTAAAATTTCAAAATGGCGCACATACACCAAGCCTCGGAGTCCCCGCCTGGGGGACCTAAAGTCCCCCAGGGAGGACTCCCCTTCTGGCTGCCGACCCGAGAGGTGTCTTGATAACTCCTCGAACCTCTTTCTTCTCAATTTCTGCAACATTCGCGGTCTTCGCTCTAATTTTCATTCTGTGGAGCATCATCTCTCCTCCTCTAAACCTCACCTTCTCTTCCTTACCGAAACACAGGTTTCTGAGGCTACTGACAGCAATCTCTACTCTGTTCCCTCCTACTATTTCTATCCTAAATTTCAATCCAAAGCTGGATGTTGCGCCTACGTGCGCAACGACATCACTTGCTCTCGTGCCCACGACCTTGACTCTTCTGAATTTTCCACCATCTGGTTAAGACTTCACTGTCATTCTATTACTAAATACATCTGTGCTGTTTATCTCTCACCTAACTCTACCAACTATGTAAAATTCTTTGACTATTTGAAGTCTAAAGTGGAGCACATCTTGACCCTCTCCCTTCGCTGAAATCTCCATCCTAGGAGATTTCAATGTTCTCACCAGCTTTGGCTTTCATCCTCTTTCACTGACCATCCTGGTGAACAAGCCTACAACTTTGCTATCCTCAACGACCTAGAGCAGTTGGTCCAGCACCCTACACGTATTCCTGACCGTCTTGGAGATCGGCCCAACATTCTAGACCTCTTCCTTACCTCAAACCCTTCTGCTTATTCTGTCAAACTGTTCTCTCCGTTAGGCTCCTCCGATCACAATCTTATTTCTGCATCCTGTCCTATCGCTCCTGTACACCCTCTGGACCCACCGAAGAGGCGATGCTTCTGGCATTTTGCTTCAGCTCGGTGGGACGACCTGAGGATGTACTTTTCCATTCCCGTGGAATGATTATTGCTTCCAGGATAGAGACCCTCTGTGTGTGCTCAGCGCATCACAGAGGTGATTGTCTCTGGAATGGAGGCATACATTCCTCGTTCTTTCTCTACTCCTCACGCTAAAAAGCCTTGGTTTAATCACGCTTGTTCTCGTGCTGTCAATGATAGAGAGGTAGCTCACAAAAGATACCAGAGCCTTCAAACTAATGCTAATTATGAACTTTACATTTCTGCCCGAAATCGTGCCAAATCTATTCTCCGACTAACCAAAAATTCTTTCATTAATAGAAAATGTCAAAACCTTGCTTTCTCTAACTCTTCCCGTGACTTCTGGCATCTAGCCAACAACATCTCCTCCAACTTCACTTCTTCATCTTTCCCTCCACTCCTCAGTCCTGACGGCAACACTGCCGTCTCATCTATCTCTAAGGCTGAACTCTTCTCTCAAACTTTTCTAAAACTCCACTCTGGACGATTCTGGGCATATTCCTCCTACTCATCCCCCTCTGACTCCTTTATGCCTGTTATAAAGATTCTTCAAAATGATGTTTTCTATGCCCTCTCTGGCCTCAATCCTCAGAAGGCTTATGGACCTGATGGAGTGCCTCCTATCGTCCTTAAAAACTGTGCCTCCGTGCTGTCACCCTGCCTGGTCAAACTCTTTCGCCTCTGCCTGTCAACATCTACCTTTCCTTCTTGCTGGAAGTATGCCTTCATACAGCCTTTACCTAAGAAGGGTGACCGCTCCAATCCCTCAAACTACCGTCCTATTGCTTTACTTTCTTGTCTATCTAAAGCTTTTGAATCAATCCTTAACCGGAAGATTCAAAAGCACCTTTCCACTTCTGACCTTCTATCTGATCGCCAGTATGGGTTCCGCAAGGGGCGTTCTACTGGTGATCTCTAACCTTCTTAACTGACTCTTGGTCATCCTCTCTTAGCCGTTTCGGTGAAACTTTTGCTATCGCGCTGGACATATCAAAAGCTTTTGATAGGGTCTGGCACAAATCTTTGCTTTCTAAACTACCCTCCTACGGTTTCTATCCTTCTCTCTGTACCTTTATCTCCAGTTTCCTTTCTGACCGTTCTATTTCTGCCGTGGTAGACGGTCACTGTTCTTCCTAAATCTATTAACAGTGGTGTCCCACAGGGTTCTGTTCTATCTCCCACTCTTTTTCTGTTGTTCATTGATGATCTTCTTTCCAAAACGAACTGTCCTATCCATTCCTACGCCGATGATTCCACTCTGCATTATTGAACTTCTTTTAATAGAAGACCCACCCTTCAGGAACTTAACGACTCAAGGCTGGAGGCTGCAGAACGCTTAGCCTCAGACCTTACTATTATTTCCGATTGGGGCAAGAAGAACCTGGTGTCCTTCAACGCCTCAAAAACACAGTTTCTCCACCTATCCACTCGACACAATCTTCCAAACAACTATCCCCTATTCTTTGACAACACCCAGCTATCACCTTCCTCAACACTAAACATCCTCGGTCTATCCTTAACTCAAAATCTCAACTGGAAACTTCATATCTCATCTCTTACTAAATCAGCTTCCTCGAGGCTGGGCGTTCTGTACCGTCTCCGCCAGTTCTTCTCCCCTGCACAGTTGCTGTCCATATACAGGGGCCTTGTCCGCCCTCGTATGGAGTATGCATCTCATGTGTGGGGGGCTCCACTCACACAGCTCTTCTGGACAGAGTGGAGGCAAAGGCTCTTCGTCTCATCAGCTCTCCTCCTCATACTGATAGTCTTCTACCTCTTAAATTCCGCCGCAATGTTGCCTCTCTTTCTATCCTCTATCGATATTTCCACGCTGACTGCTCTTCTGAACTTGCTAACTGCATGCCTCCCCCCCTCCCGCGGCCCCGCTGCACTCGACTTTCTACTCATGCTCATCCCTATACTGTCCAAACCCCTTATGCAAGAGTTAACCAGCATCTTCACTCTTTCATCCCTCACGCTGGTAAACTCTGGAACAATCTTCCTTCATCTGTATTTCCTCCTGCCTACGACTTGAACTCTTTCAAGAGGAGGGTATCAGGACACCTCTCCTCCCGAAACTGACCTATCTTTCGGCCACCTCTTTGGATTCTTTTTAGGAGCAGCGAGTAGCGGGCTTTTTTTTTATTAATGTTTACTTTTTTGTGCCCTTGAGCTGTCTCCTTTGCTGTAAAAAAAAAAAAAAAAAAAATACTTCCCTGTGGTACTCCATCCTCAAGTGGACAAACCTCGGAAAGAGTACTCCCCACTCTAACCCGTAAAATACGATGAGACAAAAACTCCTGAATAAAAACAGGGAGACGGCCACGAAGACCAAACTCAAACAGGTTAAGTAAAATTCCATGACACCAAGCGGCGTCATAGGCCTTCTCCAGATCAAAAAACACGGTCACCTGG
This sequence comes from Eriocheir sinensis, assembly GCF_024679095.1. Taxonomy (NCBI): domain Eukaryota; kingdom Metazoa; phylum Arthropoda; class Malacostraca; order Decapoda; family Varunidae; genus Eriocheir; species Eriocheir sinensis. The sequence goes on from NW_026110543.1 coordinate 7,205, forward strand.
TGGTGATTATTGGCAAACGCCTCACAAACTGAGGATTCCAAGGATAAAAGAACATCCGAGGTGGAGCGCACCTTTCGGAAACCATATTGCACCGGGGTTAATAAATTCCGGCTCTCCAAGTACCACATAAGCCTGACATTTACCATCTTCTCCATCACTTTACAAATGCAGGATGTTAAAGAAATAGGACGATAGTTTGTTGCTTGAAGATGATCTTTCCCAGGCCTCAGAATGGGGAGAATTACAGCCACACTCCACAGAGAAGGAAAATCACCGGTACGCCAAATGAAATTGTAAAGATCTAATAAAAATGTAAAACCACAGTCAGACATGTGGCGTAAGAAAGCATAAGGGATGTCGTCTGGACCTGGCGAGGAGTCATGACACTGGGATAAAGCCGTCTTCAACTCGGAAAGAGAAAATGGGATATTATAAGATTCCCCTCCGGTGGAAGCGAAGTTAACGCCAGTGATTCCAAATCCCGGCGATGACGAGCCCTGGTGCAATGGGATCTTTCCTAGAGACACTGGCAAAGTGCTTGGCGATTAGGTCAGCAACAATCTTAGGGTCCGCCACCGTCTCCCCGCATGCGATAGCACTGGAGGGGGAGGGGGGGAAAACTTCCCAGAGATCTTACGAACTCTGTTAAAGACTTCTGTGAGTGTAGTTCTGGTAGTGATGGAAGAAAGATAAGCCTTCCAAGAAATTCGTCGAGCCTCCTTGAAAGTACGTCGTGCTCGAGCACGCTCCCCGAAAAGCATCCAAACACTGGGGGTCCCCACGGTGACGACGAAGTCGAGAGAATGCAGCACGCTTCTCTTGCACAGCAGTTGTGCAAGCGGCGTTCCACCAGGGAACAGGACGTTTAGGGAACTGGCCAGACGTCCTGGGGACGGATTGAAGGGCTGCAGAATGTAGGGCATCAGTGAAATAGGATGCAACCTCGTCGGAAGTTCCAAAGTCAGCCAACGGACGAAGAGAGGAGCTAAGTTCCGTAAATCGCTGCCAGTCTGCTTTATCTAGATGGAGGGGGCCAGTATTGACACGGTCAGGGAGGGTAGAACCAAAAAAGGTGAGACGTATCATGTTAGCTGAACCCTTTAACTTGGACACCTTATGAACAGAACTAGGGCACATCCCAAATATTTCCTCCTCAGAGAGCTCATAGAGGTCATGGTTATATATACTGCCTTTACTATAATTGAAGGTATGATGTGCTTTGACCGTTTCAAACATGTTGTCAGCAGGGCATGGTAGATGTTGCACCATTTTAGCTTGAGTAATATCTTTAGCCCTGACTAACACTCCCTTTTCATACTTTTTCAGATTCCCCTCAGGGATCGTGCCAATTTCTTTGGCGAGGTACCTAGCAGCATGAATGAAGTTGCCACGCCCATTCCTATAGTATGCAACAAACCAACGAGGGGGAGGGACCTGGCTGTCCCTGGGAGTTGGCTCTAACAAAGCGTCTTCAAAGAGGTTCGGGACATAGTCCATGTCACTGTCCGAAGCGAAGAAGTTTCGCTTGAAATCCAGCACCTGCGATAGGCAGAGTCGCAACAGCATCACACGCCGACTGGGCTTCAGCGCTGGAGGAAAAGGTCACATAGCATCTGTTTGACTTGAAGTCTCCATCATAAATGAGACGGATACGAAGGACTGTGCCAAATGGCTTGAATAAGGAGCGCAAGGCACGGTAGGAAAACGATGGATCGATATTCACCATCTGAAGTGCGTCCAGCTTGGTAGAGGGACGCACATCAGAGTTACCCCCGGAATGGGAGGCAGCCTTGTCAGACACACGTGGACTTTTGTGTCGCACGGACTTATCTTGGTCAACCCCTCTAGGAGGTAGGGACTTTTCAGCGGCACCACCAGGAGCCGTGAAAGGCTCCAAGGTGGCGACGAGAGAGGACCGTGTAGGGGTAATCGGGGACAGGCGGACGTCAGGGAGAGAGGCAGGCCGAGGCAAGGGAAACTTACCCATACACAGGGGAGGTGTTTCACTCCCCCACACCCCCACCCACCACGGAGCACAACAAGGGGAGGCTGGATGTTGGGGCCAGACCGCAAACAACAGCCCCAGGGATAATGGGGAAGTATACGCATCCACTGCCAGGTGTTTAATGGCGGCCGCGGGACCTTTGCGACCGCCCACCCGGCAGTGACTACTTGACCCAAGCCATCGCATGACCAGCCGATTGATTCAATGGGGCCACACTGAACCGCCCGTCTTACCCCAGCCCTCCCACCAAATTAGCGTGTTGCCCACCGAGGGGAACTACATCCTGCCCCGCGGTGGACTCAACCGCCAGATGAGAGGGCACGGGGAGTATACGGGACGCCACGCACGGCAAACACGTGGGGAGAGAGTAGCCCTGCCCTAGGTGGTAAGAGGGCAGGGCAGGGACGAAGGCAACATCACCAGTAGGCCTCCTCTACCGGTGATGAGGGGGGAGCACTTAGTCCACGAGGCCAACGGACATCGAGCCCTATCGGGGTGGGCAAGCCACCACGGAAGGTGGTGCCGCCGACCTCGCTTCAAGCCCCGTCACCACGACAAGGTGACTCCCCTTCGACGGGGCAGTCAGCATGGAAATATCGATAGAAGATAGAAAGAGAGGCAACATCGTGGCGGAGTTTAAGAGGTAAAAGACTATCAGTAGGAGGAGGAGAGCTGATGAGACGAAGAGCCTTAGACTCCACTCTGTCCAGAAGAGCTGTGTGAGTGGAGCCTCCCCACACGTGAGACGCATACTCCATACGAGGGCGGACAAGGCCCCTGTATATGGATAGCAACTGCGCGGGGGAGAAAAACTGGCGGAGACGATACAGAACGCCCGACCTCGAGGAAGCTGATTTAGCGAGAGAGGAGATATGAAGTTTCCAGTCGAGATTTTGAGTTAAGGATAGACCGAGGATGTTTACTGTTGAAGACGGTGACAGCTGAGTGTTGTCGAAGAATAGGGGATAGGTGTTTGGAAGATTGTGTCGAGTTGATAGGTGGATAAATTGAGTTTTTGAGGCACTGAAGGACACAAGGTTCCTTCTGCCCCAATCGGAAATGATAGCAAGGTCTGAAGTTAAGCCTCCTGCAGCCTCCAGTCTGGAGTCGTGTACTTCCTGTTGAGAGGGTCTTCTATTGAAAGAAGTTGAATAATGCAGAGTGGAGTCGTCGGCGTATGATTGGACAGGACAGTTTGTTATGGAAAGAAGATCATTGATGAATAACAGGAAGAGAGTGGGTGATAGGACAGAGCCCTGTGGAACGCCACTGTTGATAGGTTTAGGGGAAGAGCAGTGACCGTCTACCACCGCAAAGATAGAACGGCCGGAAAGGAAACTGGAGATAAAGGAAGAGAGAGAGGGATAGAATCCGAAAAAGGCAGTTTAGAAAGCAAAGACTGGTGCCAGACTCTATCGAAGGCTTTCGATATGTCTAGCGCAACAGAGAAAGTTTCACCGAAACTGCTAAGAGAGAATGACCAAGAGTCAGTTAAGAGAGCAAGAAGATCGCCAGCAGAACGCCCCTTGCGGAACCCATACTGGCGATCAGATAGAAGGTTAGATGTGGAAAGGTGCTTTTGAATCTTCCGGTTAAGGATTGATTCAAAAGCTTTAGATAGACAGGAAAGTAAAGCTATAGGGCGGTAGTTTGAGAGATTGGAACAGTCACCCTTCTTAGGCACAGGCTGTACAAAGGCATACTTCCAGCAGGAAGGAAAGGTAGATGTTGATAGGCAGAGACGAAAGAGTTTGACCAGGCAGGGTGTCAGCATGGAAGCACAGTTTTTAAGGACATTAGGAGGCACTCCATCAGGTCCATAAGCCTTCTGAGAGTTGAGGCCAGAGAGGGCATAGAAAACATCATTTGGAAGAATCTTAATAACAGGCATAAAGGAGTCAGAGGGGATGAGTAGGAGGAATATGGCCAGAATCGTCCAGGGTGGAGTTCTTACAGAAAGTTTGAGCGAAGATTTCAGCCTTAGAGACAGACGAGACAGCAGTGCTGCCGTCTCGGAGTAGGTAGGAATTAGGTAGGAAGACACCTACCGAACGGGCGCAAACCACTCCCGGTGAGGTATATATGGGCAGTGAGATGGGTGCTTAAGCCCTCCAAAGACCCTTCCCATTACCTCACTAACCGTTTCACTATTGTCTCATCTACACCAGAGAGTAGTTCAGCATGCTCTCAAAAGACAGATACTCTCTCTATCTACACCACACTACATTCACACAACACACACACCTTTTCCCAAAATTCAAAATGGCGTTGAACAACAATCCCTCGGAGTCCCCGCCTGGGGGGGGTGGCCATAAATTCCCCCAGGGAGGAATCCCCTTCTGGCTGCCGACCTGAGAGGTGTTTTGATAACTCCTCAAACCTTTTTCTTATCAATTTCTGCAATATTCGCGGTCTTCGTTCTAATATTCATTCTGTGGAACATCATCTCTCCTCCTCTAAACCTCACCTTCTCTTCCTCACCGAAACACAGTTTTCTGAGGCTACTGACATCGATCTCTACTCTGTTCCCTCCTACTATCTCTATCCTAAATTTCAATATAAAGCTGGATGTTGCGTCTACGTACGCAATGACATCACTTGCTCTCGTGCCCACGACCTTGACTCTCCTGAATTTTCCACCATCTGGCTAAGACTTCATTGTCATGCTATTGTTAAATACAACTGTGCTGTTTATCTTTCACCTAATTCTACTAACTATGTAAAATTCTTTGACTACCTGAACTCCCTGAAATCTCCATCCTAGGAGATTTCAATGCTCACCAGCTTTGGCTTTCATCCTCTTTCACTGACCAGCCTGGTGAACAAGCATACAACTTTGCTCTCCTCAATGACCTAGAGCAGTTGGTTCAGCACCCTACACGTATTCCCGACCGTCTTGGAGACCGGCCCAACATACTAGACCTCTTCCTTACCTCTAACCCTTCGGCTTACTCTGTCAAACTGTTCTCTCCGTTGGGCTCCTCCGATCACAATCTTATTTCTGTATTCTGTCCTATCGCTCTTGTACACCCTCTGGACCCACCTAAGAGGCGATGCTTCTGGCATTTTGCTTCAGCTCGGTGGGATGACCTGAGGATGTACTTTTCCATTCCCGTGGAATGATTACTGCTTCCAGGAGAGAGACCCTCTGTGTATGCTCAGCGCATCACAGAGGTGATTGTCTCTGGAATGGAGGCATACATTCCACGTACTCTCTACTCCCCATGATAAAAAGCCTTGGTTTAATCACGCTTGTTCTCGTGCTGTCAAAGATAGAGAGGCAGCTTACAAAAGGTACCAGAGCCTTCGAACTCCCGCTAACTTTGACCTTTACATTTCAGCCCGGAATCTTGCCAAATCTATTCTTCGACTTACCAAAAACTCCTTTATCCATAGCAAATGTGAACACCTTGCTTTCTCTAATTCTTCCAGAGACTTCTGGCACTTAGCCAAAAATATCTTCTCCTATTTCACTTCTTGCTCTTTCCCGCCTCTTCTTAACCCAGACGGCAGCACTGCCGTTTCTTCTATCTCTGAGGTTAAACTCTTCGCTCAAACTTTCTGTAACAACTCCACTCTGGACGATTATGGGCATATTCCTCTTACTCACCCCTTTCCGACTCCTTTATGCCTGCATGTTATTAAGATTCTTCCTAATGATGTTTTCTATGCCCTCTCTGGCCTCAACTCTCAGCAGGCTTATGGACCTGATATAGCGCCTCCTATTGTCCTTAAAAACTGTGCTTCCGTGCTGACACCCTGCCTGGTCAAACTCTTTCGCCTCTGCCTATCAACATCTACCTTTCCTTTCTGCTGGAAGTACGCCTTCGTACAGCCTGTGCCTAAGAAGGGTGACTGTTCCAATCCCTCAAACTACCGCCCTATAGCTTTACTTTCCTGTCTATATAAAGCTTTAGAATCAATCCTTAACCGGAAGATTCAAAAGCACCTTTCCACATCTAACCTTCCATCTGATCGCCAGTATGGGTTCCGCAAGGGGCGTTCTACTGGCGATCTTCTTGTTCTGCTAATTGATTCTTGGTCATCCTCTCTTAGCCGTTTCGGTGAAACCTTCTCAGTTGCGCTAGACATATCGAAGGCCTTCGATAGAGTCTGGCACAAGTCTTTGCTTTCCAAACTGCCCTCTTTCTGATTCTCTCCTTCTCTCTGTTCCTTTATCTCCAGTTTCATTTCCGGCCGTTCTATCTCTGCCGTGGTAGACGGTCACTGTTCTTCTCCTAAACCTATTAACAGTGGTGTTCCACAGGGCTCTGTCCTATCACCCACTCTCTTCCTGTTATTCATCAATGATCTTCTTTCCATAACAAACTGTCCTATCCACGCATACGCTGATGACTCCCTCTGCATTATTCAGCTTCTTTCAACAGAAGACCCTCTCAACAGGAATTACATGACTCCAGGCTGGTGGCTGCAGAACGCTTAACCTCAGACCTTACTATAATTTCCGATTGGGGTAAAAGGAACCTCGTGTCCTTCAATGCCTCAAAAACTCAATTTCTTCACCTATCAACTCGACACAATCTTCCAAACACCTATCCCCTATTCTTCGACAACACTCAGCTGTAACCATCTTCAACACTAAACATCCTCTGTCTATCCTTAACTCTAAATCTTAACTGGAAACTTCACATCTCGTCTCTCACTAAATCAGCTTATTCGAGGCTGGGGGTTTTGTATCGTCTCCGCCACTTCTTCTCCCCCGCGCAGTTGCTATCCATATACAGGGGCATTGTCCGCCCTCATATGGAGTATGCATCTCACGTGTGGGGGGCTCCACTCACACAGCTCTCTTGGACAGAGTGAAGTCTAAGTCTCTTCGTCTCATCAGCTCTCCTCCTCTTACTGATAGTCTTCTACCTCTTAATTTATGCGCCATGTTGCCTCTCTTTCTATCTTCTATCGATATTTTCACGCTGACGGCTCTTTTGAACTTGCTAACTGCATGCCACCCCCCTTCCCGCGGCCCCGCTGCACGCGACTTTCTACTCATGCTCATCCCTATACTGTCCAAACCCCTTATGCAAGAGTTAACCAGGATCTTCACGCTTTCATCCCTTACGCTGGTAAACTCTGGAACAATCATCCTTCTTCTGTATTTCCTCCTGCCTACGACTTGAACTCTTTCAAGAGAAGGGTATCTGGACACCTCTCCTCCCGAAATTGACCTAACTTTCGGCCACCTCTTTGGATTCTTTTTATGAGCAGCGAGTAGCGGGCTTTTATTTTATTATTGTTTACTTTTTTGTGTGTGCCCTTGATCTGTCTCCTTGTTGTAAAAAAAAAATCCAGCCCCCCTTCAAGGCAAATTTTAGACCCCGTATCAAGCACCTGCTACAGACTAACCTCATTCCATTTTCTTTAACTTGAATTTCCTCTCACTACTTTAAAAAAAAGGTACTAAATGGATGACTGAAAAAAATGGGTGGGTGCTACTTTGGCTTGTTATCTATAAGAAAAAAATATCTACACCGTACTTTGGCTTGTTATCTACAAGGAGAAGTATCTACACCGTTGATATTTTATTTTGTAATGATATCTACATGGTAAAACATAATAAAAACAATTTTTTTATTAAAAATATTATATCGGTAAACATCACATATATCAGCTAAAAATGCTAAATGTATGTCAGGAGCTTCTTTTCTCATCATCCGCCAACAGAAGTAGTCTAGGTGCGACTGAAAAGTTCTTTGATTGCTGCCTCTCATGTTTTTCAATACCCGAGTCTTCGCATCAAGCCAGGACCTTTCAATTCCTTGTGTATGTGCCCCAGTGTTAGGATCGACGTAATACTGCTGATGATTTACGGAAAAATGACGACAATTGATTTGGTTTATATTAGAGTAAGCTGGCCAGTCGTCGGAATGGATTATTGAGCCTTCAGCGACTTCTCTCTGAATAATTGGTTGAAGTGTCTCACGGTCTCTTCTTTGAACGTAAAAATATCGGCACCCTGAGCCTCTCTTCAAACCAAACACCATCAATACGTCTCCCATGGTTACGGTTACTGTCCACTTCAGCTTCACCGTCTGTTGAATTTGGAGTCCGGTCTCCTTGCAACATTCGGCCTCTATTGTGCTTTCGCTGTCCTACAAAGCGTGCTTCATCAATTTGCACAGGCTCTTCTTCAGTCCCTACCATTTGACCACGATGTTGGACTGAAACATTCGCTGTACAAACTTCTCTGCACATGTTGAACCAGTCGCATATTGCTTCGGTACCTCTACCAGTTAATCTTTGAACCAGATCATAAGAGAGGTCTTGTATAAAATAAAAGATCAATTCTAAAATTTGGCAAAGAGAGAGCTTGCAATTTAGTTTGTTATTTAAATCTGTGAAGTGGAAGAATACAATACCTCTGCGAACGGAACGAAAAGTTTGACATCCACGGTTTCTGCAACGAAGAACGGGAATAAATTTGCCATTTCGTCTTCATTTCCGAGCGTCCTTCACCTCTCCGCCACATCGATGACACGGTGAAACACTTTGTTCTTCATCCAAAATCCATGTCTTCTTAAAAATGCCATTGCTTTAGTTTCGTCGCTGATTTCGTTGTAGAATTCTTTTGCACGCTTTAGGACTGTGTCAATGACTTAAATATAAATGAGGATTTAGGGAGGTTATACTCCGGCTAGCTCAAACGTGCGGCTGTGACGTAGGCCTCTAGGGAGTAAGCAGCAGTACAGCGGTGCCACGTTTTATCCCCACCTTGGTTGCCTCTCTCTCTCTCTCTCTCTCTCTCTCTCTCTCTCTCTCTCTCTCTCTCTCTCTCTCTCTCTCTCTCTCTCTCTCTCTCTCTCTCTCTCTCTCTCTCTCTCTCTCTCTCTCTCTCTCTCTCTCTCTCTCTCGTTTATTCAACCTGATTTATTAGGTTATAATACAGAAATTGTGGGTTTATACGATAAATTTGGTTTTAGTCCTTACCATTGTATTGTACAGATTATATAACCGACTTTATGTCCACCACCGAGAGGTAAAAGTCATGGCGCGTTTTTTTTTAAGAGGTATATATCCCCGATAGGCCTATTCCTCTCTTCACTGCATCTTGGATGACTTAGGATGAATGCTCATCAGAAGATGTGAGAGTGATGATGAAAGAATCAATGAAGTTGTCAATCACGACATCTCTCTCTGCATCCTATGACTGCAGTTTTTCCGCGTGCCGGACAGCATTCTTCCAGATTTCCTTGGTAACATTTTGTATAGATTCTTCTATTCTATTAGGTCGGCAATCTTGAATGAGTTTTTTTTTTTAGATGTAGCCTTTAACTTGAGCTCAAACCAGCTCATTGGGGTTGTAGTGACAGTGGTATGGTGGCAGGCGCACTACTCTTATGTCCGTGATCTGAAGCCATCTTGTCGACAACGTAGTTTGTGTCGGCAGAAGAGACGTGTTGACTTACAAGATGCAGAAGGTCTGTCTTGAGGATAACTTCTGGCACTGCTACGCCCTTCTTCTCCAGCCATTCTCGTATCGTAGCTTTGTTGTTTGCAGATGTTGGTGGCTTGTGAATTTTTCTTGAGTGATAAGATGCATTATAATTATCCATCACAATTACTAACGCTGAAGGAATGTTTGGTAAGAGTTGATGTGTGAACCACTTTTCAAATGTTTCTGCATTCATCTGATCATGGTAATCCCCGACATTTTTTGCCTGGAAAAAAAGGGCGGCCCCCGGGAACAAATCCTTCTTTTGATCCAGCGTGCAGAATGATCAAGCGGCCTCCCTTCCCAGTCGGCACCCTCACTCCTATAGCCTGTCCTGCATTTTCTTCGTGCACCCAACATTTGGAAACCGTGTAGTTTTGGTTAACCCACGACTCGTCCAAATATACGATGTTCTTGTCTGAGCTTAAGTGTTTCCTTATTTCTCTTAAAAACTTGCTTCGTGCATATTGCACATCATTATTATCACAGAGGAATTTTCGCCCATCAACCTTTGCATGGTGAAATCCGATTTTCTTCAGAACTTTTCTCAGTGTTTCACGGCTGCCAGGATATGAGAGGTTGTTCTTCACTTCTTCATGAATTTTTTCGAGTGTGGGGATTTCTTTTCTTGCGTAGAACTGCAAAACTGTTATGTGCAGTACACCTCCATTGAAGTTATCAAAGAAGTCCATGATGTAACAAACTAGCTTGCAGGTAACATACCAAAGCTGTCGAGATTGATGTCTATGGCGGAATGAAGTGTGCTGTTGCCACATGTACCTTGTTGAGTCAGGACCGAGCTTCGACACTCTAAGCAGACATTCTCTCGAAACCACGACGAGTGTTTTCCTTGTTCGGGACCGGCGCTTCGACACTCTAACCAGACATTCTCTCGTAATCACGACACGTGTTTTTCTTGTTCTTGTACCTTGTTGAGCCGGGACTCAACTACCTCTCTACCACCGCTATTACCCTCTATAGTCGGAGACCATCTAGACCATGCATCAACCATTTAGATGGCATACCAAAGTAGATTCATGACACGTAGACCGCAATATAAAGTGCAGATCACATACCAAAGTAGATTCATGACAAACCAAAGTAGCACCAATGGGTGTTTGTTTATATATCAGAAGAAGCAGTCAAGAAAAAAAAAAAAAACGTAGAGAAAATGCAAAACTACTCTTTCTTACTACCTGAAAAAAGGACTTGTTTAATGGTTGACTAAGAGATTGTTTTTGTTTTTTTCATACATCAGAAGCAGTAGAGGAAAAGAAATAAAAAAATCGGGAAAAAAACGAAACTAATACTCCCAAAATGAGGTATTAATGAATTCCAAAAGATTATGTTCAGGTGTCTTGATCCTCCCCTCGCGTAAGAAAAAGTTCAAGTCATAGGAAGGTGGAAATTTAGACGAGACTTTGAAGATCAGTCACAATTTCATCTTCTCTTTAACAATATTTCGTGTGGCTTTCATGATATATAGATCAGTCATATAATGCTGTTTGCTTTTATTAATGGTTGAGTGGTGAAGGAATGCATACACAATAATAGAGGTCAGGGGTGCTCAACCCACTGTTTGAGGGCTGCATGTGGCCCTCAATAAAGTTTAATGCGGCCCTCGGCAAGCAACCAAAAAAATAACCTACTTATCCCTATCATAATACGTATAATATTAGTTCACATTTAATTTTAATGACATGTAGCAATATAAATTATATTATGATTGATATTACTGAATATCTTATTACAAGTGAACTTTATGACGTTATAGTATTATAATGATAAAAATGCTATTCCTCATCTGGCAGCCTGAAAGCTGGCTAGCCTCACTGATTTTGTTGACGTGAGTCCCGTGTTGCCACTCCTTGGCATTTTTTACTAGATCTTGGCTTTTGAGCTGGGACCTTGGCGCCTTGGCTATTTTCCCTTGAAAACAGGCTAATCTAGGCTTTTTTTGGGGGGGAAATTCCCTCCTGCTTGGCTATTCCCTTCGCTCATGTCCCTGCCCTCTCATCCCCCCCCTCATTCTCTCAATCAGTCCTGGTCTCTGGCTCCCTACCCCTCTCCTACCCAACCGCTCCCTTCCGGGACTTCCCCACCGTTGCCCATCCACTCCTAGCCCTCTCCCCTTACCCATCGTCTTCCACGCCACCTCCCCTGTACCCCTACCCAATTGAGTTCCCCACCCTCCCGGCACACAGCAGCCGCTCCACGTTTCCCCTCTCCCTGCCCAAAGGCTAAATGGTGTCGCTCGTATATAGGTCTTCACTTTATTGTACTTTATAATTGCCCATTTCCCATGACCTGCAATTTATGTGAAAAGTGTTTTGATTACGACTCTTTCCGGAAGGTTACAATATATACACAACATAATCAGTATTATTAGTCTGCAGAATACGTATATTAATTACTATGCATATTCACATTGCAGGAAATATGAGGCCCTTATCACACATTGCCCATCTAATGTGGCCCTGCCACCCAATAATGTTGAGCACCACTGATATAAGTCATCACTTTTTCCTATTTTGGCAATATTTCAATGAGGCGTTAAGCTTATTATAATATTAGTTACATCATACTCTCACTTTCTTTAGTTCAGGAGAGTAAAAGTTCGATGGGTCACTGATTAACTATTCCAAACACAACACTATCGGTTAACATCATTTCTAACTTTTATCTAGGTAATATTTGGGAACATACGAGTGTCAGTAAGTCTTATATATATTAAACTTTCCCTTGCCTAAGATCGTGAACAAATGTAATAGTGTGTGGCTGCTACGCTAACACTCCCAAGCTAAGATATACAGATTCAGTTTTATATGTATTTAACTAACTCACATTCTCTACCTGTCTTTCGCCTCTCAGTGTACTCCATTCTGTCCTGGCAAATTATCTATGACTTGACTTTCATCTACTACTTCTTCTTCTTTCTTTTTTTTCTTTTTTTCTTTTCTCTCTCTGTTGCTTTCTCTCTGTCTTTGTCTCTTGTTTCCTCTCTCTGTCTCCTCCTTTCCTCCTGTTCTTCTTTCTTATCTTTATTTGTTCCTTCTTTTCTATCTCTTCGTCTTACCCAGCATCCTCGGTTATTCGTCTGTCATCATTTCTACACATAATACGACCTCCACAAGTCCACTTCTTACGCTCGATCTTAACATCTCCAACCTTATTCTGTCTCAAAACCCGTGACGCTCGCTCGCTTCCTTCCATTACCACTCCATCCCACGCAGCATCTTTGGTTGTCCGTCTGTCATCATTTCTACCCATGAAACGACCACCGTAAGTCATCTTTTTAGCTTAATCTTAACATCGCCAACCTTATACTGTTCTCCTAACCCATGATGCTTCCTTCCATCGTACCTCTCCATCTCACGCAGCATCTTTGGTTGTCCGTCTGTCATCATTTCTACCCATAACACGACGTGCCCAAGCCCACTCCTTAGTCTTAATCGTAATATATCCAGCCTTATTCTGTTCCCTAACCCATGATGCTTCCTTCCATCTTACCTCTCCATCTCACGCAGCATCTTTTCTCTCTCTCCTCTTTGACCACGTATCCGCCGTTTCTCTAGATCAAGACTAAACCGGGTGATACGACCCTGGCGCAGGAAGAAGAAGACGTCTCGTGTGACAAGTTTGGGAAGGAGAAGAAGAAAGCACATCAAAGCGGTCTCTGGTCTGGGTCCCCTGGCAGAAGAGGAAGGAGATATAGGGAAGGAAAGCTGCAGGAGAGAGTGAGTTATACGCCACATCGCTGTTCCAGTAATATCCCCTGGTCGTGTTATATACCCAGGGTGAGGGTGTGCTGCTTGAAAACTTACGGGGAAAACAAAGGAGGGAGGGTGAGGGAGACAAGCGTGCAGGAATCCATCGCTTGAATTACTGAGTGAGTGTGTGAGTGCATGTGTGTGTGTGTGTGTGTGTGTGTGTGTGTGTGTGTGTGTGTGTGTGTGTGTGTGTGTGTGTGTGTGTGTGTGTGTGTGTGTGTGTGTGTGTGTGTGTGTGTGTGTGTGTCGGAATAAAGAAACGAAAGTCTTTGTACGGGAAATAAAGGAAGGAAGGAACAGGAGAAGAAGGAGGAAGTGAAAGAGAAGAAAAGTCTTTTGATGCTGAAACAGAAAGAGGAAGATGAAGAACGAGATGAATAAGATGATAGAGAAAAATATAATAAAGGAAGACGAGGAGGAGAAAGAGGAAGAAGGAGGAGGAGGAGGTGACAAGTTATATGACGCTGAAGAGAGCGAAAGAAGAATAAGAAGAACAAGATGATAAAGAAGAAAACTATAATATCAACAGCAACAAGAGAAAGAGAGACAGAAAAAACAGACAGACAGAAAGAACACAGAGGGACAACGGGCAATAAACAGATAGACAGATAGAGATATATAAGTCTCCTGATAATGACGACAAAGGAGAAAGAAAACAGGAAAAGAAGAACAAGAAAATTAAGAAGAAGAAACTATAAGAACAGAGAAAAGATAGACAGTCAGATACAGAAACAGACAGACAAACAGACATACAGAGAGAGAAAAAGAATACACAAAGAGACAGAGAGAGAGAGAGAGAGAGAGAGAGAGAGAGAGAGAGAGAGAGAGAGAGAGAGAGAGAGAGAGAGAGAGAGAGAGAGAGAGAGAGAGAGAGCGCACAGTGGCCAAGCACCTACGAGACACCAACATCAGGAAAGCCCTAGGCCCAAATGGGTCAAAAAATATATGAAAATATCCACTTGTAAGTATGTATGTATATATATATATATATATATATATATATATATATATATATATATATATATATATATATATATATATATATATATATATATATATATATATATATATATATATATATATATATATATATATATATATATATATATATATATATATATATATATATATATATATATATATATATATATATATATATATATATATATATATATATATATATATATATATATATATATATATATATATATATATATATATATATATATATATATATATATATATATATATATATATATATATATATATATATATATATATATAAAATCAACAACATACGTCAGACCTAAAGTGCCCCGTTAAAATCGATGAATCTTGTTTCTTTCACGATCATCATCATTTGTACATAACACCTCCTACCTTGCTCTTTGTTTTTTTTCTCTCTCTCTCTCTCTCTCTCTCTCTCTCTCTCTCTCTCTCTCTCTCTGGTCTTCTCCTTCTCTTCCTCCCCTCTTCTCTTCTTCCTCCCTTCCCTTTCTCTCTCCCTTCCTGCCCCTCACTTACCTTCCCTTTCCCTTCAGTTTCTGTCACCCTCTCCCTTCCTCTCCCTTCCCCTCCCTGTCTTAGCCTCATTCCCTTCCTCCCTTCACTTACTTTCCTCTCCCCTTTCGCTTTCCTTCACCCTCTTCCCCTTCTCTCCCTTTCTCTCCCTCACCACAAACTCATCCCCTTAGCTAATTTTCGCCTCATAGTACAATCCCTCTTTCTCCTCCTCCTCCTCCTCCTCCTCCTCCTTACTAGGGCTAATACACTACGCTAAAGGCATTTCTCTCTCTCTCTCTCTCTCTCTCTCTCTCTCTCTCTCTCTCTCTCTCTCTCTCTCTCTCTCTCTCTCTCTCTCTCTCTCTCTCTCTCTCTCTCTCTCTCTCTCTCTCTCTCTCTCTCTCTCTCTCTCTCTCTCTCATCATCCACCTTATACAACTGACTCATGACTCATCCCTTTCCTCCTCCCCCTCTCCATTCCTTCCTCCCTTCACTGACTCAAATTCTCCCAAAGTCTATATTTCAATGACTCACAAAATTAATATGCATGCATTCTCCTTTAGTCTACGGGGTTAAGTCATCACTTCAAGCATGCAGAGAGGTGAGTCACACGAGGTCCCTCCTGAGTCGGCTTGTGTATGCAGGGAAGGTGTGTCACACAAGTCTTTCTGAGTCATATAATGTTTGCAGAGAAGAGGTGAGTCACGCTTTATTCCTTTTGAGTCATCTTATGCTCGGAGAGAGGAGATGAGTCATGGTAAAGCCTTCCTGAGTGAAAAAGAAGTAGAAAGATAAATGAGAAGGTGGACGGAGGAACGAGAAGAGGAAGAGGAGGAGGAGGAGGAGGAGGAGGAGGAGAGAAAAGAAGAGAAGAGAGACAATATGAAAAAGAAGTAGAAAGATAAATGAGAAGGTGGACGGAGGAACGAGAAGAGGAAGAGGAGGAGGAGGAGGAGGAGGAGGAGAGAAAAGAAGAGAAGAGAGACAATATGAAAAAGAAGTAGAAAGATAAATTAGAAGGTGGACGGAGGAACAAGAAGAGGAAGAGGAGGAGGGGGAGGAGGAGGAGGGGAGAAGAGAAGAAAGACAATATGAAAAAGAAGTAGAAAATGAGAAGGTGGACGGAGTAAGGGGATGATGATGATGATGATGATGATGATGAGGAGGAGGAGGAGGAGGAGGAGGAGGACGACATAAGGAAGACTGTGATGAATGAGAAATAGAAAGATGAGAATGAAAAGGAGGAGGAGAAGGAACGCCGAAATAACGAAACAGTCCACGACAATCCCAGCAACGTCAACGAGAGGCTTTTCAAACAGGCGAACCGAGACACCGATACGTCTAGGAAGACAGGCCCGGGTATTACACTTTGCTGATTAGCCTGTATAGCAGCAAGAAGACTCCCTGTGCCGTGCTGATGTCGCTAATAGGCTGCGTCATGGACCATCAGGGGCAGCAGCCCTCCTGAGAGCACGCGAGTAATGGCCTCAAATCTATAAATAGCCGGCGCCGCGTCATTCAAAAGCGTTCCCACGGACCCTCGCGTACCCCGGTTTAAAGTCCACCCGCGCCGCATTCCTCGCATTCCTCAGTGACGGGCTGCCTGGACACACCGAGTGACCGTACACACACACACACACCGCGCTGCCCGCCGCACCGCTCAGAGGCACACATTCATCCCTCCCCGCACTGCGACCTTGAGATGCTCCACACACGCCCTTCTAGCGCGCAGAATTCCCATAGAAAATGAAAGTATTGAAGGACAGACTTTGGAATGTGGTGGAGGTGTGTGTGTGTGTGTGTGTGTGTGTGTGTGTGTGTGTGTGTGTGTGTGTGTGTGTGTGTGTGTGTGTGTGTGTGTGTGTGTGTGTGTGTGTGTGTGTGTGTAATTCACCTCTTGGTCTGCTGCGGGTCTCTCTCGAGACCATAGCTGGGCACTATAACAGAAAACCTTATTCCCGATAACCGATAACTGATAATGGAAAACCTTATCGGTGATAACCGATATTCGTTAACTGGAGACACAAACATAGCCGATAACCGATAACCGATACCCGATATAAATCCACAATTC
Source organism: Eriocheir sinensis (assembly GCF_024679095.1). Lineage (NCBI taxonomy): Eukaryota > Metazoa > Arthropoda > Malacostraca > Decapoda > Varunidae > Eriocheir > Eriocheir sinensis. The sequence goes on from NW_026110543.1 coordinate 24,007, forward strand.
CGATACTAGCTAGCGATAAGTCCGATAGGTGAAAACGATACTATATTGATATTTGAAATAGAAAAACATAGATGAATTCAAATTTTCATTATCTGTATTTTTGAGAACTTACAGAACCCGAAAACCACACGTTGACACGTACCTATGGACGGTAATACTAGAAACGCCTGAGCCGGTGGTGTGTTATTTGGCGTCCCCACCGTCAACAAACACTGGTCTCTCGTGAACTACGCATGCTCAGACCAGCAAGCGTAGACCTGTACAGTCTCACAAAGCTTTTTAACCGTAATTAAGAGTTGCTGGAAGGCTGAATCAGACATACAGTACCACTACCACCATCCCCGCTGTTTCTAGAACGACACTCTGTACGAGTTGTATTTATATGTACCGAGTGTCGTTCTAGAAACAGCGAGGATGGTGGTACTGTATGTCTGATTCAGCCTTCCAGCAACTCTTAATGTGTTAAAAAGCATTGTGAGACTGTACAGGGTTTCGCTTACTGGTCTGAACAAGCGCAGTTCACGAGAGACCAGTGTTTGTAAACAAAAGCGCCAGCTTTTGACGCTGGGACACCAAATAACACAACACCGGGTGCCTTCAATACCATGGCATGCTCACAAACGAATACGGAATTTAAAATTTGAGGCAGTGAATAATCATTTTGGGGGCAGAGTTAAATGATTTTTCTCTTTGATATATTGACTTTTGAGTCTAATATAAAACATAACTTATTTTTTTTAATGTTGATGATCTAAGTATGAAATCTCTTCACCGAAGATATTTCATACCCCGAATTTTTTCCATACAACACCGGCCACGCATGCGGAGTAGGGAGGAGACTTTTTTTCTGAGGCGGAAAAAAGTAGTGATTATCGCTAGTCTGGTTACAAAAGTAACGAAGATACCGATTTATATTTAAATAAGTAGCGGATGGCTGATAACCCGATTTTGTTATCAGCGATAAAGTATCGCGATAACTTATCGCGATAACGCCCAGCTATGCTCGAGACAGCCAGCCGTTTCCCTACGGAGGAGCACAGAACTCGTAGTACCGATCTTTGGGTAGGGCTGAGACCACTCATACACAACACACCGCGACAACGAGGTCACAACTCCTTGCCTGACGTCGCGTACCTACTCACTGCTAGGTGAACAGGGGCTACACGTGAAAGAAGATTAACCCAACTTATCTTCACCCGGCCGGGGAATCGAACCCCGGTCCTTCTGGCTGTGAGGCCGACATTCAACTGAGCTACCGGGCCGTGTGTGTGTGTGTGTGTCATGCGTGCCTGCCTGCCGGCCACACGCTCCTGCTTAGAAATAAGAAAAAGAACAATGAGGGAGACACGAGTTCTCTTTTTCGATAATTAAAATCACCCGCGGCGCAGCGACACACAGGTCTGCCAGGTGCCACCGGGGATGTCAGAGACTTGACCGTGTAGTTGGTGGTTCCTGCAGACGGACCCCAGTGCTCTAACGTGGGTGTTTTCATGCGCTTTCGACTCTCACATCAATTATTCCCGAAGGCCGAGAGGGGGATCGTTACCTTTGCAAACAAAACAGCAACTTTGGAACTGTTTAATCGTCTTCATTGAGAGCCATGCATTTTGGAGGGGGGGGGGGGGGGAGGGGACGGGAAGAGAGAGAGAGAGAGAGATAGAGAGAGAGAGAGAGAGAGAGAGAGAGAGAGAGAGAGAGAGAGAGAGAGATAGAAAATCAGACCACACAGACCCTATGGTCCAGACTAGGTGGTCTATCCTTAAACCTAAGTGATTTTACATTAATCAGATGGCTCCAAAACGTTGCTTTTCTACTCTAGTTAATATTAAGTTCAAGGAAGTGACGGTCGAGCTTGTTTTTAAAGGAGTCAATCGTGTTACACTGGACCACTGACGGTGGGAGCTTATTCCATTCTCGCACTACAACGTTGGTGTAGAAAAATTTGGTGCAGTCTGAATTTACTTGTCTACATCTGAGTTTTATGCCATTGTTCCTCGTTCGCAAAGTGCCATCGATCATAAACAATGTGGATCTGTCTACATTCGTGAAACCATTAAGTATTTTAACACATTCGATCAGTTTTCCTCGGAGGCGACCTTTCTCAAGAGAGAACATGTTGAGGGTGGAAAGCCTTTCTTCGTAGGATTTGTTGCGCAAGGAAGGGATCATTTTTTTTGCTCGACGCTGAACACCTTCTAGTTTAGCAATGTCCTTTGCATGGTGGGGAGACCAAAACTGTACCGCATATTCCAAGTGGGGTCTGACTAAACTATTGTAGAGCGGAAGTATTACATCTTTATTCTTGAATAAAAAGTTTCTTTTAATAAAGCCCAACATTGTGTTTGCTTTATTTGCTGCATCGATGCATTGATGTGCGAATTTGAGGTTTGACGCGATTTTGACCCCCAGGTCCTTAACTCATTGAGCTCTTGTGAGTTTAACGCCGCGCATTTCGTAATCGAACTTATTTTTTGTTCCTACTTGAAGGACCTGGCACTTGTCTACGTTAAAGGGCATCTCCCATGTATCCGACCAAGCTGAAATTTTGTGCAAATTCTCTTGGAGGCTTTTGCTTTGCCTGAGAGAGAGAGAGAGAGAGAGAGAGAGAGAGAGAGAGAGAGAGAGAGAGAGAGAGAGAGAGAGAGAGAGAGAGAATAAAATTCATGAGGCCTTTTTTGGTTTCCTGAATGTGCATGATACAACTGGTGACGGTTTACTGAACTCATTCCTTGACAAGGTGAATGGGGTTGGGATAGATATATCTGATATGAGAGGACAAGCTTACGATCATGGTGCTAACATGAGTGGAAAGAATAAAGGAGTATAAGCACGTACATTAGAATCGAATCAACGTGCTTTGCATGTACTGCGTGGCTCATACCTGGAGTTTGGTGATTGTAGATGCAGCGAAATCTTCAAATTATGCCATTGATTTTTTGGGCATCATCAACAGAATGTATGTGATATTTAGCTCATCTACATCTCGATGGGCTATTCTTGAAGAATGTTTGCCTATTACAGTTAAAGGTCCATCAGATAACAGGTGGGAGTCACGAATTGAAGCTGTTAAACCACTCCGATATCATATGAAGGAAATTAACAATGCCTTATCAGTGCTGAGAGAAAATGCTCTCGAGAAAAAAGATGGCGTGACCACAGGAGCAGGTGCACTCTTGGACATATTGAGCTAATGGCCATTTCTATCAGCAGTTTGCTTATGGTATGACATTTTATTTCATATCAATAAGACCAACAAGCTTATTCAGTCATCAGACATAACAATTGGTAGGCTGCAGGCAGAGGTGACTACTACTATGGCATTCTTTGAACAGTATCGCAATACAGGGTATAATACAGCTGCCGCCTGTGGGGGGGGATCATAAATACCCCCAGGGACTCCCCTTCTGGCTGCCGACCCGAGAGGTGTCCTGATAAATCCTCGAACCTCCTCCTTATCAATTTCTGCAACGTTCGCGGTCTTCGTTCTAATTTTCATTCTGTGGAACACCATCTTTTCTCCTCTAAACCTCTTCTTCTCTTCCTCACCGAAACACAGGTGTCTGAGGTTACTAACAGCTACCTCTACTCTGTTCCCTCCTACTATCTCTATCCTAAAATTCAATCCAAAGCTGGATGTTGCGCCTACGTGCGCAACGACATCACTTGCTCTCGTGCCCACGACCTTCACTCTTCTGAATTTTCCACCATCTGGCTAAGACTTCATTGTCATTCTATTACTAAATACACCTCTGCTGTTTATCTCTCACCTAACTCTACTAACTATGTAAAATTCTTTGACTTTTTGAATTCTAAAGTGGAGCACATCTTGTCTCACTCTCCCTTCGATGAAACCCCCATCTTGGGAGATTTCAATGTTCACCACCAGCTTTGGCTTTCATCCTCTTTCACTGACCAGCCTGGTGAACAAGCCTACAACTTTGCTCTCCTCAACGACCAAGAGCAGTTGGTTCAGCACCCTACACGTATTCCCGATCGTCTTGGAGACAGGCCCAACATTCTAGACCTCTTCCTTACCTCTAATCCTTCTGCTTACTCTGTCAAACTGTTCTCTCCGTTTGGCTCCTCCGATCATAACCGTATTTCTGTTTCCTGTCATATCGCTCCTGTACATCCTCTGGACCCACCGAAGAGGCGCTGCTTCTGGCATTTTGCTTCAGCTCGGTGGGACGACCTGAGGATGTACTTTTCCGATTTCCCGTGGAATGATTACTGCTTCCAAGAGAGAGACCCCTCTGTGTGTGCCCAGCGCATCTCAGAAGTGATTGTCTCTGGAATGGAGGCATACATTCCACGTTCTTTCTTTACTCCTCATGCTAAAGAGCCTTGGTTTAATCATGCTTGTTTTCGTGCTATTAAAGATAGAGGCAGCTCACAAAGGGTTCCAGAGCCACTAACTATGACCTTTACATTTCACCCCGGAATCGTGCCAAATCTATTTTCCGACTTACCAAAACTTCTTTTATCAATAGAAAATGTCAACACCTTACTTCTTCTAATTCTTCCCGTGACTTCTGGCATCTAGCCAAAAATATCTCCTCCAATTTCACTTCTTTCTCTTTCCCTCATCTCCTTAACTCTGACGTCAGCACTGCCGTCTCTTCTGTCTCTAAGGCTGAACTCTTCGCTCAAACTTTCTGTAAGAACTCCACCTTGGACGATTCTGGGCATATTCCTCCTACTCATCCCCCCTCTGACTCCTTTATGCCTGTTATTAAGATTCTTCCAAATGATGTTTTCTATGCCCTCTCTGGCCTCAGCTCTCAGAAGGCTTATGGACCTGATGGAGTGCCTCCTATTGTCCTTAAAAACTGTGCTTCCATGCTGACACCCTGCCTGGTCAATCTCTTTCGTCTCTGCCTATCAACATCTACCTTTCCTTCCTGCTGGAAGTATGCCTTTGTACAGCCTGTGCCAAAGAAGGGTGACCGTTCCAATCCCTCAAACTACCGCCCTATAGCTTTACTTTCCTGTCTATCTAAAGCTTTTGAATCAGTCCTTAATCGGAAGATTCAAAAGCACCTTTCCACTTCTAACCTTCTATCTGATCGCCAGTATGGGTTCCGCAAGGGGCGTTCTACTGGCGATCTTCTTGCTCTCTTAACTGACTCTTGGTCATCCTTTCTTAGCCGTTTCGGTGAAACTTTCTCTTTTGCGCTAGACATATCGAAAGCCTTCGATAAAGTCTGGCACAAGTCTTTGCTTTCTAAATTGCCCTCTTTTGGATTCTATCCCTCACTCTGTTCCTTTATCTCCAGTTTCCTTTCCGGTCGTTCCATCTCTGCGGTGGTAGACGGTCACTTGCTATCATTTCCGATTGGGGCAGAAGGAACCTTGTGTCCTTTAATGCCTCAAAAACTCAATTTCTCCACCTATCAACTCGACAGAAACTTCCAAACACCTGTCCCCTATTCTTCGATAACACTCAGCTATCACCATCTTCAACACTAAACATCCTCGGTCTATCCTTAACTCAAAAGCTCAACTGGAAACCTCACATCTCCTCTCTCGCTAAATCAGCATCCTCGAGGTTGGGCGTTTTGTGTCGTCTCCGCCAGTTCTTCTCCCCCGCGCAGGTGATATCCATATATAGGGGCCTTGTCCGCCCTCGTATGGAGTATGCATCTCACATGTGGGGGCTCCACTCACACAGCTCTTCTGGACAGAGTGGAGTCTAAGGCTCTTCGTCTCATCAGCTCTCCTCCTCCTACTGATAGTCTTCTACCTCTTGAATTCCGTCGCGATGTTGCCTCTCTTTTTATCTTCTATCGATATTTCCATGCTGACTGTTCTTCTGAACTTGCTAACTGCATGCCTCTCCCCCTCCCGCGGCCTCGCTGCACACGACTTTCTACTCATGCTCATCCCTATACTGTCCAAACCCCTTTATGCAAGAGTTAACCAGCATCTTCACTCTTTCATCCTTCACGCTGGTAAACTCTGGAACAATCCTCCTTCATCTGTATTTCCTCCTGCCTACGACTTGAGCTCTTTCAAGAGAAGGGTGTCAGGACACCTCTCCTTCCGAAATTGACCTCTCTTTCGGCCACCTCTTATGAATCTTTTTTAGGAGCAGCGAGTAGCGTTTTTTTTTTTTTTTTTTTTGTTTCCTTTTTTTGTGCCCTTTGAGCTGCCCCCTATGTTGTAAAAAAAAAAAAAATCTTAATGCATTGGAAATAGCTGAGCAGGTGGATGTAGCAAAAGTATTTCCGCAGACGCGTACACGAAGAAAAAAAAGCATGTTTGACTATGTGTCGCAATGAAAGTATCTTATCTGAGGACAAAAAAAAGGTCAGTTCTTCTTTGTTGTAGTAGATCAGGTTATATCATCCGTCAAATCGGGAATTAGTCAGCTTATGGAGTGGCATAACCTGTTTGGCTTTTTTGTACAATACATAGCAATTCAAGCAGTGTATTGACGAAAACAAGCTTCACACTCGATGCAAGAAATATGAGGAAATAATGGGAGACATTGATGCACCTGAACTGGAAATGGAGTTGAGACATTTCATTGCTGTTGTCAGTAGAGAAAAAAACTCTTGCTACTGCTAAAGATTTCTTAACATATATTTGTAGTAATAATCTTCAGGAAATATACCCAATCACTGGAATTGTGTTGAGAGCTATGTTAACAACTTCAGTTACTGTTGCCAGTGCAGAGAAAAGCTTAAGTAGAATGAAAATAATAAAAAAAAATATTTTGCGGTCAACAATGTCAGATGAGAGGCTCTCTGCTCTAGGAATCGCCTTCATTGAGCATGATGTTGCTAGATCTCTTGATTTTGATGCTTTGGTTAATAAGTTTGCAAACCACAAAGCTCGAAAAAAGCCTTTTAATGATCGTTTTGCATTTAAATCATCATACTTTGTCAAGAGAAACATTATTTTTGTACTCTGATAGGCCTGCTTATCAGTCGTGCCCCCATGTTGTGCCCGGCTCAGCACCATTTAAATGTATAACATCATCATTCATTGTTTTTAATAGCTGTACTCCTTACTATTGCTGAAAAAATGTAAAACTCGGTTGTCTGTATGGGGCCCCACATATATATATTTTTTATTGGGGGGGCTCACTACTTCTTGCTACTGCCCTGGTTATTACTGGCATACATTGTGACGAAAACGTCCTAGTACAGAGCGAAATAACATACTGGGGTTTCTAGACTAGGACCTTATATCAAGTTAAGATATACAGATAAAATAGGAAATAAGATAATAGTAAACGATGCAATATAAAACCTAGATCTTGAAAATATAAGACATAAGGTTTTCCGTAAACAAGAATAAAATGATATAATACTAATAAAATAGGAATGTGCGTACACGTTGTCGTAAGATAATGTAATAGCCATATACAAGAATGTTGTCATAAAATGTATAATAAAACAAAAATATCATATACATGAGTGTAGTCACGACTTGGAGAAAGTCTGTTCGTTAAAACTAAAAAAGATAGTTTTTTTCAACTCACTTTTGAAAATAGACATATTTGGTGTCCTTCACGTGATCAGGTAGGCTGTTTAGGTCCAGCTACCAGTAGAGACCTGTCTCCTATACAAGTTCTAGTTTTGGGAACAAGTAGTTGGTGTTGATGTCTTGTGTTGACATCGTGAGTCTCACTCACCTTAGGGAGCGAGAACAACCAACCCGGCAATCTTTTACTCATTACATTATTCACAGTGATTCCCGACTCGTACTTGTACATACCACATATCTTCAGCCACTTTAGCTCCCCTATATATGGTGTTGCATGGTCAAATTTATTGCACCAAGCGCAACTTTGGCTGCAAAATATAGTGTTTTTTGCACCTGCTGGATATGGCATCCTGCACTATTTCCCCATATCTTTAATCCGTACTTTATGATGCTCAACACAAAGGATTGAATTAAAATGATTATGGTAAGGAAGGCGCGGGAAGGTTAATATGTAATGATGACATGGGTTTAAAAATATACGACGAAATAATACGGTAGAAAATCTAGTGAAAAGAGCTCAGGGGAAAAGTTAGGAGGGTTAACCATCAGAAAAACGTTAATTAAATGAAGATGAGGGAAAGGAGGGACTAAAAATAGGAAGAATAGTTAGGAGAAAAAAGTTAATGAACGAATTGTCTCGTTGTGGAAAAACTGGTTAAATAAATAAAAAGGAAAAAAACAAAGGGCAGGGGAAAAAAGTAATGCGATGAGGAAACACTTGATGAAGTATCCGAAGGAAGAGAAGCGAAGCTGTTCAGGATGAGCACAGTCGGGTAGGAAAAAGAAGGAAAAATACATAGTAGAGAAATTATGAAAAAAAGATAAAATAAAAAAAAATGAGGACAAAAAATAGATGGGTTGAGAAAACGTTAGATAAGTTGATTGACAGAAGAAAAGTGAAGTTGTTGAAACAGTAAAGTGAAGAAAATGGATGAAAAGAGAAAGTTAAACGATGAAGAAAAAGTTGAAAAAAAGAGAAAAAGTAGAAAAAAAAGTAAATGGATTGATGAAAGTTTAGATAAGAGAAGTTGTTTAAAGGAAGGAGTAAAGTGAAATAATAAAGAAAAAAAACAGAAGATGGAAAAGAGAAGGAAAAGAAGACAAAAACAAGAAAAAAGAATTGGCTGAAGTAGTTTGTGGGTCATCTCGGGTCGGCAAAGGCTGATTCACACCATACGTAAAATGACCGGTCCGTACCGCACCGTTCCGGACGACAAAATATTCTTCAGTGGGAAACCCAGTGTTGTGTTCACACTGCTACGGACCTGCACGTCTCCGGCGCGGACCGTCACCACCACTTGCCGGTCGGGATTGTCGGCGAGAATATTTTGCAGGTCCGCGCCGGTACGGCCCGGCCCGGAGCCTGTCAGTGTTGGATAGTGTGAACACACTTCCGCCACCATGGAGCAAAGCGGACAGGCGTGGCCTCGGGGAGCGTAGCACTGCATTCAATCATTCTCTCTCTCTCTCTCTCTCTCTCTCTCTCTCTCTCTCTCTCTCTCTCTCTCTCTCTCTCTCTCTCTCTCTCTCTCTCTCTCTCTCTCTCTCTCTCTCTCTCTCTCTCTCTCTCTCTCTCTCTCTCTATATATATATATATATATATATATATATATATATATATATATATATATATATATATATATATATATATATATATATATATATATATATATATATAATATGTGTCGGTATTAATAAAATTATTCCCAGTATATCGTCGACACTGACACCCATTTCCTATCCATTGGCTGCCATATATTATTTATCCATCAAATCGGACACGCCGTGGGACAGCAGGCTGCAAGCGCACGATAACGAAACACCTCAGTCTTGGCTGAACCGACTCGAGTAGTAGTAGTAGTAGTAGTAGTAATAGTAGTAGTAGTAGTAGTAGTAGTAGTAGTCATATTAGTAGTAATAGTATTAGTATCAGTATTAGTATTAGTAGTAGTAGTCATATTAGTAGTAATAGTAGTAGTAGTAGTAGTAGTAGTAGTAGTAGTAGTAGTCACTATTATTATTGGTATTAGTATTAGTATTAGCATTATTTTTGTCATTGCTATTATTAGCGTTGCCATTGTTGTTTTTGCTATTATTATTAGTATTACTATAATATTCTTGTCATTATTATTATTATTCATATTGCTTGTGTTCATACTATCACTGCTCAAAACTACTGCTTACATTATTATTGACGTTAGTGTCATTAATATACTTTTAATACTTTGTTTACCTCTGTTCTGATGCAATTACAATTATTACTCTCTCTCTCTCTCTCTCTCTCTCTCTCTCTCTCTCTCTCTCTCTCTCTCTTTTCCGGTATGCGGGTGAATTGTTTTCACCTCAGGGAATGGTTTTCACATCAGGGAACTAGACGTCCCTGCCCTGCATAGTCTCAGGTCACCCTTGGACAAGGTGTAATACCTGATCTGTCCCCCGTGCCAGGGTCACGGTGAAGCCTCTGGGCAGCAGCAGTGGTGGATTGGACTGCAGGCAGAAGATCTCTTTATGAGACAATGGCTGGAGTTCCAGGGTCCTAGTCAGCTGGACCGTGCCTAATTATTTAGGCCTGCGGTGTAGAGGTGTGTGGCAGCTTCTACACTAAAAAAAGCCTCCCTGGGAACCAGTTTTCGGTGTGAGCTACCCGTCCCTCCCCTCTATCGACGGTACTCCCATCCCTATTCTGCATAACAGCTGGATCTTGTTTTCTCCTGAAAGAGATGTCTTCCGTGGGCCATTTGAGGTTGTACCTCCCGGCTTCAGGTGGAATTTCTGAGGGTTTTTCTTATACTCAAGGAAAATTTCAGTTTTTTGGTCTCTCAGGAAGGGCGTCTGATACTCTCTAGAGTTGGTGGAGAACACCTGGTGACAGGTGCCACTGGCCAGGCCTCGAAAGGGTCGCAGAGTTGGGTTAGACGTTTCGGAAAGTGGGAACGAATTGCTGGTTCCTCTCCTCCCTTGCCAGCTCTGCTCTGTGTGACTACGCCGGCCCCGTTCTATGGGACAAAACTTCGAGGAAAGTAGCTGAAAAGCGCCGGGTTGTGAAAGTCTCTCTCGTGACCGAGGCTCAGGACAAGCGATTGGTCTTTGAGGCGTTTTCAAGACCCTGTGGGAGCGAGCTCCCAGTGTTGGAGGCATCTAACACAGCAGTATCTAATTTCCATGCACAATTTTTATACAATTCAATTTATGGTCACAATTTAAGTTATTTCGAAAGCGCTTTTAATATTTGCCCAAACTGTTAACTCGCTTAAATTTCTAACAATGCCTTCGAACCTTAAGTGTGACGTCTGTCCCGGACGTTTTGCAGCTCAGTTCTTCCAGCTGAGTAGAACTTGCCGCCTCTGCGTTCAAAGATTACATCTTCAGAAGGCTGTGACTGAATGGAATTCAAGTCACAAGAATGGAAAGTCAAGCACAGTGAGCTTGAAAAGAAATTTGTAGCCCTTCAGGAATTTGTTTTAAGTAATGTGGCAGTGACTCCACCATCGATGGTGGAGAGGCCCTCCACCGAGACTGTGCCCTCTCCAGACGACCCTCCTGCTTCACGGGAGGACGTGTTACCTGCCTCACAGGTTGACTCCTAGCCTGCCTCACAGGATAACCCCCAGCCTGCCTCACAGGCTAACCCCCAGCCTGCCTCACAGGCTAACCCCCAGCCTGCCTCACAGGCTAACCCCCGGCCTGCCTCACAGAACAACAGCCAGCCTGCCTCACAGGCTGACCCCCAGCCTGCCTCACAGGCTAACCCCCAGCCTGCTTCACAGGCTAACTCCCAGCCTGCCTCACAGGACAACTTCCAGCCTGCCCCACTTAACGCTTCTCTTCCTGCTTCACAGGATGTCGGGTTCCAACCTGTAAGGAATGGAGCCAAACCGAAGCAGGCAACCAAGGATTTACTGACCCCTACTACCTTTAACCCTAGAACGCTAACCATGGGTATGAGGTACCAGAAGCGAATGACGTCATTGCCATTGTGTATGGTTCCGGTGCTCTGAGGGTACCCACCTCCTCAGTAGCTTCATGTGCCCGCTTGACAGTGTAGGGGAAGGTCACGTTGTCTCGCTCTCTCTGCTCACCTTTGTTGTAGGCCTACATTCGGGTGCGGCATACCCATGGTTGGTGATACAGGGTGTTGTACATGTCCCTAGGATATTGTTTACGTACTTTTTTAGTGATCACCTGTGCAGTGGATCACAGGACCTGGGAGGCCATACAAGAAGTTTGGAAGCCATCGGATGATAATTTTTTTTATGAATTTTTTTTTTTTTTAATTTTTGAACATTTTTCCTATTTTTAGTAACATTTTTCAGTACCTGATTTTCATACCAAAACAATACGTTTTTCAGTTCTTCTTAATGTTAAGTCAAGATACAAAGTTTGAAGTACCTTCATGTAACTTTATTCCATTAAAACTTTACATTTAATTTTTTTTTTTTTTTTTTTCAAAATCGGGTATGATGTACCCATGGTTAGTAGTGGTGTGACTCTTTCTAAGGTTAGTGTTCTAGGGTTAATAGGTTCCAGGTGCTGGCAGACGCCATGGAGGATGAGTTCGAGACTCGCCTAGTTGGGGACTCCATGGTGCGTGGCCAGCTGGTTGAGTTCTGTGGTCGTTCATCAAACGGCCGCAGAAAACGTTACTGCTATCCAGGTGCCAGACTGGACGACATCACCGCAGCGTGCGATGATGTCACGAGAAATGCCGACCGAAACACCCTCTTTGTCATTCACGCGGGGACAAATGACGTAAAGACAACCCTTTCTGAGGAACTGCTTGAGAAATACCGCCGCATGATCAAGCAGTATAAACGTAAAACGGATGCCAGCAACATCATAATCTCAGGAATCCTCCCGAGGGTCGGTGCCGAATCTAGCTTTTACAATAAGGCCTTCAGCACAAACAACAGACTTCAGTCCCTTTGCTCAAAAGAAAACGTCCAGTTCGCTAACTTGTGGAACAATTTTTACTACGATTCAGACTTGTTCCTTCCTGATGGCATTCACTTAAGCCCTGTTGGAGCAGCCCGTCTCGGGAGGCTGCTCTGTGACCAAGTGGCTCTTCGAAAGCCAAAAAACGCGGAGGCGAGAACACCAGCAGCTCCACCGTACGGGAACACTCAACCCGAAAAACTCCCGACTCGAATCACATTAAAGCTTGCTATGTAAACGCTCGTAGCCTACGTAACAAATTTGAAGACTTAGAAGTCCTCGCAGCTACAAATCATTATCACATCATCGGAGTCACAGAATCTTGGATAGACACTTCAAATAGAGATTTCATTGCGGAATATAGATTACCGGGTTATACCATTTTTAGTCATGAAAGAGAGAACAGACAGGGTGGAGGCGTTATCTTTTATATCCACAACTCTCTCCATCCAGTATCCGTGAAAACAGATATTATAACCAAAGTAGACACGGTCTTCATTGAAATTAAAAATAAATCTCGTAAAATAGTAATTGGACTTATCTACAGACCGCCAAGGCAGACTCTTGATATCGACCACGCATTAAGTGAATTATTATTAGAAACAAGTAGCAGTTGCGAGGCAGTAATTGTTGGGGACTTTAACTTGCCAGTGAAAAGATGGGGTGAACCGTTGAACTGTCATACAGGGCTCGACCTGTACACACATTTACTAGAAAGTGATTTGCATCAACACGTTCAAGAACCGACTCGGGAAAATAATATACTTGACCTTATCTTTTCAACGACAGCTGATCTAGTTAACGAAGTAAATGTTGGTCCAATTTTAAGTTCTAGCGATCACCGAACAATCACATTCAGCATCAATATGAAAGAAAGTAAAGTAACTCCTAGTAAAGAAAAGGTGCCTGAGTATCAGAGAGCGAGTTTCGTAGGACTCCGATCAATTCTAAATAATTCTGACTGGACTGAAATCACGGCGGAAACAGATATTGATAAATCTTGGGGGGCCTTCACCACAATATTGAACAATGCCATAAGCATATGCGTACCCTATCGTAACAGACGTTCAGCTTCTAAGAAGAAACCCAAATGGTGGAATAACGAAATTCAAAATAGCCTATCTCTTAAAAAATGCGTATACAGTAGATACATATCAGCTCAGAGCGAAGCTGACAAACTAGAGTTGGACAGAATTCGCCGCGAAACCAAGAAATTAATAAAACGAAGCAAGAAAAATCTTGAAGAATATATAGCGGAAACAAGTAAATCTAATCCTAAAGAATTTTTCAGCTATGTAAATAATAAAAAGTCACTCACTTGTGGTATCGGAGCGCTTGCTAATGAAAATGGTAACCACACGAACGATGAAAATGAAATGGCTACAATCCTAAATAACTTTTTCGCATCCGTATTTACCGACGAAGATTGTTTATCACCTCAACCGCCGGAGGTTAGAAGGGCCGAAAAGATGTTAAGTGGCGTGCTCATCGTAGAAAGGGACATTCTACGCACAATTGAAAAGATTAAAGTAAGCAAAGCTCCTGGTCCAGACAAAATTACCCCTAGGGTCTTAAAAGAAATCAAACATCAAATTTGTAAACCGCTCTCCATCATATTCAATAAATCTTTAACAGCTGGAAAAGTTCCGTCGGATTGGAAACTTGCAAATGTCACACCAATTTTCAAAAACAGGGACAAGTCTCATCCAGGAAACTATCGACCAATTAACCTGACATCGATTGTTTGTAAGTTAATGGAGACTATCATTCGCGACAATATGGTGATATTCTTCGAAGAAAATAATATAATAAATAATTCGCAACGTGGCCTCCGTAGTAAACGTTCGTGTTTGACTAACTTACTTGATTTTTTCACTATATTTTTGAGGTGTTCGATGAAAGCAGATCAGTAGATATCATATATCTGGATTTTCAAAAGGCATTTGATAAGGTCCCCCACCAACGATTGCTCAGCAAACTACTGGCGCACGGTATCTCGGGTAACATTCACAATTGGCTTGCGGGCTGGCTCTCTGAGCGGAAACAGAGAGTAGTTCTAAACGGTGTTACATCTAACTGGCTCGATGTCAAAAGCGGCGTACCTCAAGGATCAGTGCTTGGCCCCATGCTCTTCTTAATTTATGTTAATGATATCGATGATGGGCTCACTTGCAAAGTATCAAAATTTGCTGATGACACAAAAATTGCTAGTAAAGTAACTGCGACCACCAAGTCTGGACCATGGGGTCTGTGTGGTCTGATTTTCTATGTAAATCTATGTAAATCTCTCTCTCTCTCTCTCTCTCTCTCTCTCTCTCTCTCTCTCTCTCTCTCTCTCTTCGTTGGTCGAGTTTTAATCCTCATAGGGACAGGAAAATATGTTGATGGTAAATAAGGAGGAGGAGGAGGAGGATAAGGAGGAGGAGGAGGAAGAGGAAGAGGAGGAGGAGGAGGAGGAGGAGGAGGGTTTTAATGTAAGTGACTTTTCCTTTTCCTTTTTCTCCTTTTTTTGTCTTTTTGTTTGAAGTGTTGCAATTTTTGATTCGTATTTTTTTTCCATATTTTTCTTGTGTATTGCTGAGTCCTTGTTCTTCTCTTCCTCGTTTTCTACCTTCTCCTCCTCTTCCTCTTCTGCCTGTTATTTTTTTCTCCTTTTGCAACACCTCTCATTTCTCTTCTTATTCCTCGTCCACTTATACTTTCTTCTATTTTTCATTCTCCTTCTCCTCCTCGTCCTTCTCCTCCTCATTATCTTCCAACTCCTCCGTCCACACCTCTAGCTCCTCTTTTTTCTCCTATTCCACTTCTTTCTTCTCCATCGCTTCTTCTTCCTTCTTCTTCTCCTTCATTTATTCCTCATCTTTGTTCTCGTAACACTATTTTAATCCCTCTTCGTCTTCCATCACCTCCTCATCCTCCTCCTCCTCCTCCTCCTCATCTCCCTTCTCATTCCGCGGCTAGACTTGGAAGACTTCTTAGTGAGCAGGTGTCACTTTTCAGAGCATAAAAGACAGCGAGCCCCGACAGAGAGCGTCACGTAAACAATCAAAGGACCACCAGCCAATCCCACCATGACCATATAAGCGCGTGCTATGTAAACGCCCGCAGCATTCGAAATAAATTCACAGACCTGGAGGAACTTGCTGCAACGGAAAACTTCCACATTATCGCCGTCGCGGAGTCATGGTTGAATACAAATAACAGAAATTCTATTGCGGAATTTAGCTTACCCGGCTATTCAACTTTTTTTGCGACAGAGAAAACAGAGTTGGTGGTGGCGTCGTCTTATATATTCGTGCTGGTTTAAATCCACGTGTTATCAAAGTCGAAAGAATAAATAATATAGACACCGTTTTCGTAGAAATTAAAAACCGTTCAAGTAAATTAGTTATTGGCATTGTTTATAGACCTTTAAACCAAGCAATGCAAATAGACAGAAAACTGTTCGAACAAATTTCTAACATGCAATCAATTTGAAGCTGCAATTATGGGAGACTTTAACTTACCAGTAAAGAGTTGGGGAGACACATTAAATATACACTCGGGTCACGATCTATACAGTAACTTATTAGAAAGTGCGCTTTATCAGCATGTGCATAAACCAACTCGCGAAAGAAACTAAAGAAAGCCTAGTTAAGGATCTCAATGTTGGTACAGAATTCAGCGACAGCGATCATCGAATGATTTCGTTTAAGATAAAAATCAAAGAGAACATGAAAACGAGTGAAGAAAGAATACCTGATTACCGACGTGCGGATTTTGACAAACTAAGAAATTTAGTAGCGAATGCAGACTGGAGCGAAATTTCTGCAGCCTCAGATATAAATAAAGAACTTCACACCCACCTAGATCTCATTACAGAGGTCCCATACAACAATAATCAACAGAGAAAAAAACTATATCCGGGAATTTTGGGTTAGGGCTAAAATGCCCGTTTTGCTGCAGTAGACATCAAAACCCAAAATTCCCGGATATAGTTTTTTTCTCTGTTGATTATTGTATGTATGTATGTATGGGAAAATTAACTGTTAACACACGCAAGCTCTAAACAATGATAGTTATATATACTCATCGTGGGAGTGTCTAATGTCAACACAATATCGAGTGTTCAGGATTGTGTTTACCTTCTCCAATACTTTCCAGCAGCCACTCGACGCATGATACTAACTGATGGTGATGGTGCAAACATTCGCTGATAAAGGGAGGGCGAGGAAGGAACACAATCGCAGGAGGAAATGATAATAATTGGAAGTCTTTTCCTTTTTAATACTGTGAATGGTAATGATAATCGAGCACATGATATCTCCAAACAGTGATGATTGTGTGTACTCAGTGCTCGGTCAAGTCATATTGCGTGGATGCTTCTGAAATGAGTAATAAAGATACGTTTAAATAAATGCTTAATCACTGCAATCATAAAGTCTTCCTGAAAATTGCGAGGAAAAGTCTTCATTGTTCGTGGCGGTAATATATTTTGGGGTTAAGAGTACAAGCTTTTATGTATTCGCTCGGTGAAAAACATAACTCTTCTCCCAATATGCTTCTGAAATGGGTAATAAAGATACGTTTAAATAAATGTTTAATCACCGTAATCTTAAAAGTCTTGCTGAAAAGTGCGAGTAAAAGTCTACAATGCTCGTGGGTGTAATATATTTTGGGGTTAAGAGTACCAGCTTTTATTTATCCTCTCGGTGAAAAACATAACTCGTCTCCCAATATGCTTCTGAAATGAGTAATAAAGACACGTTTAAATAAATGCTTAATCACCGTAATCTTAAGAGTGATGCTGAAAAGTGCGAGTAAAAGTCTACAATGCTCGTGGGTGTAATATATTTTGGGGTTAAGAGTACCAGCTTTTATTTATCCTCTCGCTGAAAAACATAACTCGTCTCCAGGTATTTTACGAGCTTGTTTACACTCGTTTTCGCCGTCGTATATTGAGGTCAGTGTGTGGGAACATTGTGCAACGCGTCTGGCTGCACCTCGCCCTGCCTCGGCCTTGTCCCTCAGCCAGATACCCGGTGAGCCTCCCTAACCTAGCCTGAGCGCGTTCTCCCTATCTCTCTACTGGTATGTGGCGGTACTCTTGAACAGGGAAGCTTGCGTTAGGTTAGGTTAGGTTGGGAGTCATTTAGGGTAGTTTTGAATGCGAATCACAATGAGAGTATTTTCCAGAACACCCCGTGGTTAGTTTCGAAGCTACAGCCGAACATTTTTACTCGGGGACCACATACCATTTTTTTTTTCGTGTTTTGAGAAGCGTTTCGAAAGAAGTGACGTGGTTTTTGAGGCGAGAAATCCTAATACATGCATTTCTTTTTGTTTAGGAGCCTAAGTTGAAGGAGAGCTGTGGTTTATGAGGAAGAAAAAGCAAATTCGTATATATGCATTCATGTTTTGCTTTTCAGAGTCGTTGTGAAGAGATGCTGAACTTTTGGGGGTGAGGGAGAAAGCAGTATTAAGTGTGTGTCTCGCTCAAGTGAAGTGCTATCTAACTGAATTAAAGATAAATCTCAATAAGTACATTTTTTTTCTGTTTCAAGGACCAACTCATATAAATGCAGAGTTGTTTTGCTCTCCAGAACCGTTGTGAAAGAGATGCTGGGCTTTTGGGGTGTCGGGAGAAAGCATTAAAAATGTGTCTTAATCAAGTGAAGATAAAATAATAATCTAAGTGGAAGGAGAGCTGTGGTTTATTATGAAGAAAAGACCAATTCGTATAAATGCAGTGTTGTTTTGCTTTCCAGAGTCATTATGAAAGAGATGCTGGGCTTTTTGGAGTATGGGAGAAAGCAGGATTAAGTCTGTGTCCCCGGTCAAGTGAAGCGCTGTTTGAAATAAAAGATGAAACATGAGGAAGGAGAGCTGTAGTTTATGAAGAAGGGAAGACCCACTCGCAGTATTATTTTCCTCTCCAGAGTCATTGTGAAAGAGACGCTGGGCTGTTTTGGGGAAGGGAGAAAGCAGCATTAAGTCCGTGTTGTGTCCCAATCAAGGTCTTATTTCAACATATCCCGCCGCCAGTACACGAGAAAGGATCGAATCTATTATTATTATACAAATCCATGTTGCTTCTATTTATGTGGCCGAAACAATACACCTCCATATCACTGTTTTTAGATCTCCTTATTAACATTCGCCTCCGCCCAGCGCCATAAGAAGTAAAAGTGTATCAATTCATTTTTATTATTCAAATCGACGTGTTTTTCTTGTTATATAAAGCGGGGTATGTTTTGATGTCGATACGCCTCGGTGAGCAGGAAGAAAATCATAATGAGTTAACCCTCCTAATTTTTTTTTTTTTTATGGTAAAGGAGGAAAGGCAATATGCTGAAAGTGGGTAATGGATGGGCACAGATGAAGGAATGAAGCAATAGAAAAGGAAAAATAAAGAGAGGCAGTTTTCATCTTTCACTCCACACTTTATATTTTTGTTTCTCTACCCTTTATTTTTCCTTTTCTATTGCTTCATTCCTTCATCTGTGCCCATCCATTACCCACTTTCAGCATATTGCCACTTCTTTACTTTTCTCCTATTTACTCCCTCGTTGTCTTTCCTGTGTTTTCTTTTCTTTACTTTCCTTGTTTATCATTTTCCATGTTTCCTTATTCCCGTTCTATACATATATTCTCTATTTTTATCCTCTCGCTCCCTTTTCTCGTTAACCTTTTCTTCTCTCTGCCTCCGTGTTCAGTTTATATGACCTTCACCTTTCCTCTCATATAACTCATCTCTTTCCTCTGCTTCTTTCAATCACTCCCTTTTCCTGACCTCATTGTTTTTTCTCTCCTACCTTCTTAAGCTGCTCCATTCTTCCACTTCCTCCATACTCACATCGCCCCTCAGACAAAGTTGCATATCATTATCACTCTCCTCTTTTGATAAATACTCACTACTCCCTCATCCTTTTCTTCATATACCTTTTTTGTTTTTTCATTTTTACATGGACACTGAATCATACATCTTGTCACTTATTTACATTCTTCCTGTTCATCTCTCACTTATCCAATTTGCTTCATCTTCTTTTCTCTCAAACATTCTATAGTTCATAACCCCCAACAACCCATGAAGATAACAAGCTAATCAAACATATAACATCATCCCACTTCCCTCTCAAAATAAAGGCAAAGATTCAATTTTTCTATGAGCCTGAGTGTAGCAAGGCGGCTTTCATTGCATTCCACCACTTGCCAAAATCTGCGGCTCCCTGTCACCCACTTTCAACTATTCCTATATTTTGAACGACCTTCCTCCTCCTCCTCCTCCTCGTCGTGCTCGTCCTCTAGTTATTCCTATTCTTTCTTACTCTATACTGTCTCCTCTTCTCTCTCTCTCTCTCTCTCTCTCTCTCTCTCTCTCTCTCTCTCTCTCTCTCTCTCTCTCTCTCTCTCTCTCTCTCTCTCTCTCTCTCTCTCTCTCTCTCTCTCTCTCTCTCTCTCTCTCTCTCTCTCTCTCTCTCTCGTTCTAATTTTCTTCCTCAGCCTTCTCTACTCCTCTTCCACTTCGCCCTCCTCCTCCTCCTCCTCTTTCCCCTTCTCCTCTTCCTCCTCTTCCTCCTCCTCCAACTGGTGAGGGTGACATCTGTGGATAAGCTATTACGAAACCCACGGCCAATAGAGCTGAGAGAGAGAGAGAGAGAGAGAGAGAGAGAGAGAGAGAGAGAGAGAGAGAGAGAGAGAGAGAGAGAGAGAGAGAGAGAGAGAGAGAGAGAGAGAGAGAGAGAGAGAGACTTTGAAGAGGAAACAAAAGGAGTATAAGATGGAAGGAGAGTGTGTGTGTGATGGATAAAAAAAACATTGAAATAGAAAGAGTAAAAGCAAAATAAAAAGGAATAATTAAAAAGTGTGACAACGTGAAAGGTAAAGAAACATGACATGAAACAGGTGCAAAGAGATTAAAGTCAAACAGACGAACAAAAAGAGACAAACTGACATACAAACAGATGAAACGATAGAGTATATGGGACCAGCATTGTTTGATAGCGAAAATATACACGTTCAAAACCAGCATTGTTTGATAGCGAAAATATACACGTTCAAAACCAGCATTGTTTATAGCGAAAATATACACGTCAAACGTTCAAAACCAGCACACACACACACACACACACACACACACACACACACACACACACACACAGACACACAGTGCCTGTCTCACAAAAGATGGCAATACATACATCAGCCAAGCGATCATTCTGCTCACCAAGCATTTTCCTTCCTTCCCCTCCCTCCTCTCCTCCCCTCCCTTTCCTTTCCCTTCTATCTCCCTCTCCTTCCAGTCCCTTCCCTTCCCTTTCCTTCCCTTCCCTTCCCTTCCCTTCCTTTCCTTTCCCTTCCCATTCATTTATCTCCCTTCGCTTCCTTTACATTGCCCTTCTCTTTCCCTCTCCTTCCCTTCCTCCCATTCCTTTCCATTCCCTTCCCTTCCATTTCTCTTCTCTTCCCTTCCTTTCCATTTATCCTCTCTTTCACTCCCCTTCCTTCCTTTCCTTCCTTCCATTTCTCTTCCTTTCCTTTCCATTTCCCTTCTCTTTCCCTCACCTTCCCTTTCCTTCCCTTCCTTCCATTTCTCTTCCTTCCTTCCTTTCCATTTACCTTCTCTTTCCCTCCTTCCTTCCATTCCTTCTCTTCCTTCCTTCCATTTCTCTTCCCTTCCCTTCCTTTCCATTTACCTTCTCTTTCCCTCACCTTCCCTTCCTTTCCATTTCTCTTCCCTTCCCTTCCATTCCATTTACCTTCTCTTTCCCTCCCTTCCCTTCCTTCCCCTTTAATGTATGTTAGGCCTTTCTCTTCCTCTCTTCCTCTCATCCTCAAGCCCTCTAACCCTTCCATAACTGCACACACACACACACACACACACACACACACACACACACACACACACACACACACACACACACACAAACCATTATAACTTAAGAATTGGATGCTGCAGCGCAATTCTTTTGGGACAAACTTTACATCCAATTAAGCACTTTTGATGAGTGTTTATGTGTGAATGCTTGAAGTTTTTTTTTTTTTGGGGGGGGAAGGAAGGGGGAAGGAGGAGTTGTCTTTTGGCAGAGTTGTTTTGATTATGAGACTGGGGGGGGGGGGACGGGGGGAGGGGTGAGTGGAGGAAGGGGGTTGCTGTCTGAAGAGGATTGTTTCGTCCCAATAGATCAAGCTTCGTACCCATAATATCTTCGCAATTAATATCATCTTCAAATAATATATATCCTACCCTTTAAACAATATAGGTAAATTGTGAATCCCTTCCTTTCTTGTGTGTGTTTGTGTTTCTCTCTCTGTTTGTGTCTGTCTATCCCTGTTTATCTATCTATCTATCTATTCATCTATTGGCTGGAACAGTGCTTAACGGTATCTTTTTTTTGTTTCCTGTTTTTTTTGTTGCCCTTGAACTGCTTCCATTGCTGTAAATTAGTCTATCTATTTGTTATCTTCTCTCCGTGACACTTAAACAATCAATCATCCACGTATCCATGCATTAATCCAACCGTCAACCAATATACCCACATTTCGCTGCTTCCCTCAGCCCCGTTCCATTGCTGTAAAAAAAATCTATTAACCTATTGTCTTTTCTTCGTTACACTTTTACAATTTACTTTTTACTTTCAGGGTCAGTTTCTACGCAATCATCTACCCGTCAATCAATTTATTTACTTATCGCTGCTTCCCACATTTTCGTTGCATTGCTGTAAAAAATATCTATCTATTTACCTATTATCTCTCTTTTCTTGACACTTTCCCATCATTCAGCTTCGTTTCCATGCATTCATCTACTCATCAACCTATTTATTTACCCATCGCCGCTTCCAATCACATCACCACATTGCTGTAAAAACAAATCCAGCTGTTAATTTCTTTTCTTGACATTTTCACACTTTACATTTTACTTTCAAGGTCGCATGCACGAATTCATCAATCCATCAACCTATTTATTTACTCATCAACGCTTCACACATTACCGTTGCATTGCTGTAAAAAAATCTATCTTCTTATTATCTCCCTTTTCTTGACACTTTCCCATCATTCAGTTTCGTTTCCATGCATTCATTTACTCATCAACCCATTTATTTACCCATCGCCGCTTCCAATCACATCACTACATTGTTGTAAAAAAAAAATCCAGCTGTTAATTCATTTTCGTGACATTTTTACACTTTACATTTTACTTTCAGGGTCGCATGCACGTATTCATCAACCCATCAACCTTTATATTTACTCGTTACCGCCTCCCACATTCGCGCTGCATTTCGACACTCGGCGCTAAAAATATGCCACTAATTGTAATTGCCTAAAACACTCTTTTGTTGCCCACCACCACACACAAAAAAATATTAATCACCACAAATTGTCATCCATTTATTTCGACAATTCATCCCACGCATTATTCTCCATTCATTTAATTCACGGTTAATGGTATTTGTTTATTATGCATGTTTTTGGGCTTCACACAAAAAATACATCGATAGTCATTCGCTGCTACATGTGGAAAAAGAAAGGCCGATGAACGGATATGGGAAAGCGTGTAAGTGATGCCAATTGAAACGTTATGAGATCGCATGTTTCCGCATAGATTAATGTTCACTATGTAAGTCAATTGCATGATCGTAGGCAATGTGAGGTGAGCGAGTTAGCGCGTTCCGGACCAATATGTGTCGGACTTTGTGTATACAGTTAGGAAAAGGAGGCAGAAAAGATAAGTGGAGAATTGATGAGTGGTGAAAAGGGAAGAAAACACAGGTAAGAGTGGAGGAGAAAATATTAGCAACAAAAATAGGCAGAGAAAGACAGGTGAAGAATATTTGATAGCTGAGAGAAGAAGCAAATTTAGGTTGGATGAGAAAGATTAAAATTAGGTTAGATGAGAAAGACTAAAATTAGGTTGGATGAGAAAGATTAAAATTAGGTTGGATGAGAAAAATTAAGTTCCAAAAATGGTAAAAAATGTAAAAGGAGAGTTCTTGATGGCTGAAAAAAAAGGATGCACTGTTAAGGAAGAAAAGAAAAAAAAAAGGATGAACTACAAGAAAAAGTCCGAGAGGATGTGACGAATGGAATGAAGTTTAAAAAAAAGGAGCAGGATAAAAGCGGATGGGAAAAGGATGAAATATAAAAAGGCGGAAAGGGAAAAATGAAGAGTTGAAAGCTGAAAAAGGAACGCACGCAGGGTATATGAGAAAGATGAAATAGATAAAAAAAAGAGGTGGAGAAAGATAGGTGGAGAGTGAACAAAAGCTTAAAAAAGAAGCAAAATTAAGGTGAGTCAAAGATGAATTACAAAAAGGGACAAGAAGGATGAGAATAAAAGAGGTAGAGAAAGACAGGTTGAGAGTGAAAAATAGCATAAAAAAAGAAGCAATATTTGGGTGAATATAAAAAGATGAATTACAAAAAGGGGCAAGAAGGATGAGAATGAAGATAGCTTAAACGAATAGCAAATATAGACTGTAAAAGAAATATGAACTAATAGAAATTGTGGAAAAAAATACGAAGTGATAACGGGTGAGTAGAGGAGTGGAAAGATAAATAGATTGGTGATAAAATATATATATAGCCAAAACAATTATTGAATTCTGTTAAAAAATGAAGTTATGCGTGTGTAGAAGGGTGGGGAAGGGTGCCTTACTTTATATTTAAATGCCAACGAGCGAGTAGCGGGCTTTTTTTTTTACTGTTGTTTCCTTTTTCTGTGCCCTTGTGCTGTCTCCTTCGCTGTAAAAAAAAATAAAGCCTGCATCCGGGCATTTCTCTTTGCTGGTGCCCGCAGAGAAGACCATGATTGCTTCTATTCCGTTCCTGCCACAAATCAAGGCTACATCTATCACTTTTATTCGCCAACATTTCCAATTACTGAGGATAGGTGAGCGATACTTACACTATCTTCCTGTTACTGAGCTTAAATCCTCTTATTGTAAAGTTAATACAGTCAATTATTTTTATTTTTAGTTGTAGTAGTGGTTGAAGAGTGGGGAGGGCTGTGGACTAGTCGATTAAGGTGTTAAGAGCCAAGGAGAGGAGGTTCGAGCCCCAGATTCTCCGCGTAACGCCACGAAGGGGATCCGATCTTCAACACTAAGGGTCGTATTCTTAACCCGTCCGCTGCGATTGTCACGTATTTCCCCTTCACTGGTAGCCTGGTAAAATTCAGTCCCAGGCCTTTCTCTGGGTCTGTGGTAGATAGTGGAGTGTTTCCCATGTGGTATTGGTGTGCTGAATTTCCCCTCCCAAGATGCATGCCTTTACATTTTTCTTCATTGAATTATAGCAGCCACTTTTTGCTCCATTCCTGTAGCTTGGTGAGGTCTTCTTGTAGGAAATCCGGAGTCACTGGGTTAACAAGGCTTTCTTAGGCATTTTGGGGCATTTCAATTGGGTAGTTTAATGACCCTGGTGGTAGTCTGACCGGTTTGACGCTTCTTCTCTACCATGAACGTGAAACAACACCCATGAGAACCCGATTGATCTCCTTTTCTGCCTCTGGAAATAGTTGATGTGGGAGGTGGAGGAGTCTGAGAATACCGAACTAACCCACGACCCCAAACACTGACCCTATATGAACTAGAGTGAAAAGAGTCATAACAAAAGAAGAATACGTAATTGCAATAGTAGTAGAAAATATCAGGAAAGGAGGTTCGAGCCCCAGTGTCTCCGCTTAACGCCAGGAAAGGGGATCCAATCTTCAACACTAACCCACGACCCCAAACACTGACCCTATATGAACTAGTGTGAAAAGAGTCATAACAAAAGAAGAAGTAGTAATTGTAATAGTAGTAGAAAGTATCAAAAAGGTAATATTAATGATAAGAAGGAAAAAATCTTGAAAATAAACGAGAATGCATATGAGAATCACCAAATATCTTATAATACTCGCTGACGTGATCCCAGCAAACACTACCGCCGTCATTACTAACTTCAAGGCTAAAAAGTCGGCCAAGTTTAGCAAAGTTTATGAGTTTTATTACGTTAAGCTAATTGCAAGAGTCAAGGACACACACACACACACAAAAAAAAAAACACAAACACACGCAGCGGACGTTTCCTCGCAATATTTTTCTTTGTATTTTTGTTTGTTTGCGATTGGTCGTATTGTATGTATGTATGTATGTATGTATGTACGCATGGATCTATATAACGGGCACGGTAGCTATTTGTAAAAAGTCATTAATACTCGGAACTTAAACATACAGATCAATCAGTTGCTTTTTTTTATTCTATTTCTATACACACGAATGTTATATGTTTTTTTTCCGCTTGGCAATCTGTTTCAACTGCGCTCTCTCTCTCTCTCTCTCTCTCTCTCTCTCTCTCTCTCTCTCTCTCTCTCTCTCTCTCTCTCTCTCTCTCTCTCTCTCTCTCTCTCTCTCTCTCTCTCTCTCTCTCTCTCTCTCTCTCTCTCTCTCTCTCTCTCTCTCTCTCAATATACTTTTTCCATATCACCATCACTAACATCACCACCACTACCACCACCACCACTAGTACCACCACAATCACCTCACCTACCTACTAATATATCTACCCATCTACCTGCCTTCCTATCTACCTGTCTCTCTCTGCCTGCCTCCTGCCTGCCTGCTCCTCTCCCTTCCTCTGTTCCCCTGCATCGGTCCGCTAATCAAGTAATCTTTGTTATTAGACTCCTATAGATTTGCAGTCCATGAATGGAGAGAGAGAGAGAGAGAGAGAGAGAGAGAGAGAGAGAGAGAGAGAGAGAGAGAGAGAGAGAGAGAGAGAGAGAGAGAGAGAGAGAGAGAGAGAGAGAGAGAGAGAGAGAGAGAGAGAGAGAGAGAGAGAGAGAGAGAGAGAGAGAGAGAGAGAGAGAGAGAGAGAGAGAGAGAGAGAGAGAGAGAGAGAGAGAGAGCCTTTAATTACTTGCCATTGGTTATACAGGATTTCATTCAGAGTATTATTCTGTGTGATTCTTTTTTCGAGGCTCTTTTGATGAGCGTGTCCTTGCTTTTTGTTACTGCTGTTGTCCTTTACCTCATTCTTCTTCTTTTGTGTGAGGGTGGTGGTGATGGGGGGAGGGATGGGGGGCGTGGTGGTGGTGGATGGGGGGTTCTTTGAGGCAGGCATAGGATGGGGTGGGGTGGGGTCTTGTGTGCGTGTGTGTGTGTGTGTGTGTGTGTGTGTGTGTGTGTGTGTGTGTGTGTGTGTGTGTGTGTGTGTGTGTGCCTAGTCTTGGCGACGGCACGCTAACCACTCAGCCACGTCCTCATCAATAAGCAGAATGACAAAGAAAACTTACTAGCTGGAACGCCCTTAGTAATTTCTCTCGTTATTAATTGAGTGGTCTTGTCAGGTAAATGCGAAAGTGATTAATTACTTAGGTGAAGATGCGTCACTTAAAACAATTGCTCTTAATCATCAAATGGAGCAGAAAAATATGTCTTTGATTGTTTCTTTGGTTATTAATGACCCTGTTTGTGAATGAAGAAAGACGTGGCCAGGAAGTCTTTAGTAGAAGGAAGTTTGTTTAGTGAATTTATTTTATCTTTGATCGTGTACTTTCTTCCCATCTCTCTGCTATTTCCTTCCTCATCCATTTCTCTTTTCTCCTCGCTCATCCATTTCTCTTCCCTTCTCCCTCATCCATCTCTTCTCTTCTCTCTCATCCATCTCTTCCCTTCTCTCTCATCCATCTCTTCTCTTCTCTCTCATCCATCTCTTCTCTTCTCTCTCATCCATCTCTTCTCATCCACCTTTCTTCTCTACTCTAGCGTCTCTCTCAATGCAACTATTAAACTTTCCATAAGGGAGCACCGAGACCTACTTCGCCCTACGGTTGGCATTTATATGTAAGACAACTCCCATTTTCTTTGCACGCACAGGATATTGGCGGGACTTTTTCATTTATTTTTTATTGCCGTATTTTTGCCTGTCTCATATTACCGAGGTTTTTTTTATCACCATGAGAAAGCACAGGAGAAAAGAAAGTTATGAAGAAAGGAACATTCATCCAAAGCATATGAATGTCCACCTCCATCTGTTATATTAATAAAAAAAAAAAATATCCCCCAAAAGTTGCACACGCTCAATCGTCGCATTTGTTTTGTTTTCGTTTTCCAGGATAATACGTTTGCTAATAATAATAATAATAATAATAATAATAATAATAATAATAATAATAATAATAATAATAAGTTTCATGGCGCCGCATATATTTTCGCCGTTGCAAATAATTCCCGGGTAATGAATCAGCACGGCCAGTTGGAAAAATGTTTATATATCTTCTCTTCATATTTGCTCACAGGAAAATAGATAAAAGAGAGATATGACGTGTACCTGGTTCTTGGGGGGCTGTCTCTCCTCACCTTCATCTCTCCTCTCCTCTCTTTCTATATCTCTTCTTTCATCTCACATCGGTCTCTCTTCTCTTCTCTCTCTTTCCTTATCTCCATCTCTCTCCTTTCTCATCCATCTTCACTCCTCTCTCATCCATCTCTTCCGCCCACCTTTCTTCTCTACTCTCGTCTTTCTATTTCTTCTCTCCGTTCTCCTCAATCTCTCTTCTCCCTCGTCTAAAAAAGGGTGTATTACGTGAATGCTGCCGACAAATGCCCCGGAGGTAAGAAGATCTTCCTTCCACTCACACTAATTTGGCCTAAAATAGAAATAAAATAACAAATGCCTTTCGTAAACACAAAGCCGATTCATTTGTTTGGTCTTACTGAGCCTTACTGAGCCTTACTTTGCCCTTTCTCAGACGCAGACACACACATAATATATCTTTCAGATGATGCAAGAAGGAAACAACAGACAAACAGACGGATAGACAGACAGACATTCATTTCTATTTTTTTTCTAGAAGCTGTGGTTAGTGGGCTTTTTTGCTTTATTTATTTTTGCCCTTGAGCTGCCTCCTTTACAGACAGACATACATACAGACAGACGCTCCTGCTGAGTATAAACCTTGAGGGAGTAGCAAAACCCAGCCTGATGATACAAAGCCAGCGAGACGGGAGAAAGGAAGAAAAGCAAAATAGCACATAACGAAACACAAGAAGCGAATCCTGCCCAAAAGAGAACAATACAAAAGCAGGAAAGCAATAATTAAACAGACAGACAAAGACGACGCAAGATAATTCAAACAAGGACGCATTAAAGAGTATACTAGGCCATTAACTGGTCTTTCTATACTGACAAGAGTAGCGAAATTACTATACTCATTTATCTATTTGCTGCTCCTTTTAGGGTGAGTAAATAAACTTTCTGGAACACTTGTTGAACCATAACTAATAAAGGGAAAAAAAAAAACAATGGAGAGAAGTTACCCGCCATTACTTATATTATCAGAGGTGTGGGTCATCTAATTAACCTATATATTAACAATGACCAGAGTAACGCACCTTATAATTAACCTGATCAACCATAAACAATAAACAAAATAATGAGGGAGGTGAGAAAGGGGAGGAGAGGGTGAAAGGAGGGTGGAGATGAGGGAGTGAGAGGTTACGAGCGAGGTTATCCCACGTGGAGAGGGGACAGGAAAAAAAGGGTGAGGGTGAGATGAGGGAGGTGAGAAGGGAGAGGATAGTTGATTACGAGTACGAGCGAGGTTATCCTTCGTGGTGGGGGGGGGAAAGGAGGGGCGGAGAGGAGAAGAGGAATGGTGCAAGAGATGAGGAGGGGAGAAGATGAGGGAGGGGGAAGGGGAAGTGAGGTTATGTTATTATGTGTGGTGAGAGGAGAAGGAGGAAAAGAGGGAGGAAGGAAGGAGGGTGCAGATAAGGAGGTGACAAGGAGAGGAAGGGTTGCAAGTGAGGCTATGTTATTTATTCTGTGTGATGAGAGGAGGAGGAGAGGGGAGGAAGGAAGGGAGGTGCGGAGATAAGGGAGGTGACAAGAGAAGGGTTGTGAGGAGGTTATGTTTTCTGTGTGATGAGAGGAGAGAAAGAGGGAGGAAAGGAGAGAAGGATGATATATGAGTGTGTTGATAAAAGGCATTAAGATCGCTATTCACTTTCGATCCTCACATCAGCTATTTCTAAAAGTCTAAGAAGGGGTCAGTCAGGTTCTAATGAGTGTTTCTTCAGGGTCATGGTACGGAAGAAGGGTCAAACTATCACCAGGGTCATAAAACTACTACTAGAAATGCCCACAACTCCTACGAAAGCCTGGTCAAATACGTGTTCTTGGGCAACGAAATGTTTTATAATACGACCTAAGTGTTTAGCATGAGGCACATAATCATACAAATATCATTCAGAGAGACACGCAAATATACAAGAGAGGGAAAACCCGCGGAAAACAAGTAGAAATAAGCAAAGATGATAATGGACATCTCACATAGCTACAAATAAACACACCTGAGGGCTCACTAATCACCGTACGAGACTTAGAACACAGGTACGTCATTAAAGACCGAAACTGAAATACCTTAACTTCATACTTGCTACAATGTCAATACTAATAACTGCAGACTGGTTACGACAACAAATATACAAGGAAAATATAAATACAAATAATTATACAAGGAAAATCAACAAACAGGAAAGTCACATCCACCTTTTTCATCTCATGCAGTATAGAATGATGTAGGAAGTCTAGATCATATTGGTGGTGGCTGCTGGGATGCTGTACACGAGCCATACATGTGAAGCTGTTTAATGAGACCTGAGTAACGCAGGCAGACAGGTAGGACACACACATATCTGATACAAGACAGACAGGTAGTTTACACATGCTAAGTTTCCTGATTCAATGGAATAAAAGCAAGTCACTTCAATCAATCTCCATCAGAGGACGAACGCAGAAAAGAAAATTGGGCCACGGTGAGCGCACAAACACCCAATTCACATTATTTTGGGCCGAATCCCGCACGCGTGGAGGCGCTAATGGCCTCCTCGGCAGGGCAGAGACACCGAAAATATAAAGTGTGTATATCGGAATGCAGCGATGGAGAGGAAGGCAGACAGAGAGACGCGGGAAAATGAAATGGTGGAAGGAGAGAGAAGGTAAAAATTAGAGGAGAGCGCAAAGAGGAGAAGAATTTTAGAGAGAAAAGAGAAGGGGAGGGAGAGCGGCAGGAGACAGCGCCAACAATATTAAACGTGAATCCTGGCCGAATGGAGACTTTGGGAGGAGAGACGGAGGCAGAGGCAGAGGAAAGGAAGAGGGAGAAAGAGAGGAAGAGAGAGAGAGAGAGAGAGAGAGAGAGAATTAGCTGTAGTGCAGGCGTTCCCGGTGAGAGAGAGAGAGAGAGAGAGAGAGAGAGAGAGAGAGAGAGAGAGAGAGAGAGAGAGAGAGAGAGAGAGAGAGAGAGAGAGAGAGAGAGAGAGAGAGAGAGAGAGAGAGAGAGAGAGAGAGAGAGAGAGAGAG
The DNA here is from genome assembly GCF_024679095.1 of Eriocheir sinensis. NCBI lineage: Eukaryota > Metazoa > Arthropoda > Malacostraca > Decapoda > Varunidae > Eriocheir > Eriocheir sinensis. Next base: position 54,760 of record NW_026110543.1, read on the forward strand.
AGAGAGAGAGAGAGAGAGAGAGAGAGAGAGAGAGAGAGAGAGAGAGAGAGAGAGAGAGAGAGAGAGAGAGAGAGGGAAATGGGTTAAATAGGGAGGATAATATGGGGACGGATTCTGAGGCATGCATATATATTTACCCGTGCTTCAATCCTCACCAAGGCTGTTGTTACATGCTGTTAACATGGCGCCGTATCTCTGCATTCTTTTCTATACTAAAACTTTTTAAGGCCGCTGCAGGGGATTAGGCGCGCGCCGCTGCAAGGCGGCAGCGTCTCAGTGGCCAATCAGGGGCAAGTTCTAGTCAGCGCAAATAGGAAGCGTCGACCAATCGCGGGATGTAAACACAAATTAGTTGTAGTGCGGCGTTCCTGCGGTGCCCACCTCTCACGACAATGGAGCCTCTCTCCTCACCCCGCTACCTGCTCCCCTACGAAGAAAAGGAGCCGAACTTTGGAAGAGGAACGCCGTAATGCTAACTTTTGACACAAACCTAACCTACCTTTTGTTCATAACCTCAGACTCCTCCACCTGCTATATTCTATAGCTAACAGCTTATTTTAGCTGAGTAACCGGTTGGATGGAATTGATGAGCAAGAATTATAACACCATGATTGATGTGAATGTGTGTGTGTGTGTAACATTTGATCAGGAATGAGTGAGTGATTTCTTTTTTTTTTTTTATATATACAGAGTTGAAGTGAAGTGTCCCTTTTTTTTTTTGTCACCCACGCGTGCAAGATACTGTCATGTGTTGTTTTCTCTGTCTCATGGGGTCTCATCCTTCTCTTTTCTCAATTCTTGTGGATTTAGGCAACACATAATAAAATGTATCCTTGCGTAAACTGAATGTCACCAATATTTACCAACAATTTCTTCCTCTTACTTCTTCAATTGTGATGAGTCCATCACACACACACACAAACATGGCAACATACACACACTACACTACTTTGCAACTCACACATAATAATATTCATTATAAGCAAGAGGCAGAGATTAAGCCATCAACTCACTAATTGGCCCACACCTTAACTAGTCTGATCAAACCGGAGGTAGTTACTTACCAGGGAAAGTCTTACTGGGGGTAGTTCCACCTTTACAGTTACTAAGGAGTATGATGATTGGACTCTTCTTCTCCTCCTGTATGGCTATTCCAAGGAGGAGGAGGAGGAGGAGCAGGGAAGGAGCGTGGGAGGTGATGGACAGAATGGAAGAGATAAGGACTTAGGGCCCACACGTGACTGTGAAACTGAGGAGGTCTGGGGGAATAGATGCATGAGAGGCAAAGGTGCGAATGAAAGAGGAGTATGACAGCGGAAACGGAACTTAACGACTCAGGAGCTGGAGCGGTCGCGCTTACTTCCGATTGGGGCAAGAAGAACGCCGTAACTTCGTTTCAGAATCCGCCCCTGCTTGTATCTCCTCCTCCTCCTTCTCCTCCTCCTCCTCCACCTCCATTGCTTGTAAACACGGCATGATTTAGCTGAGTAACCGGTTGGATGGAATTGATGAGACGATTAGCCTGGCCAAGGACTGACTGACTGTCTGACTGACTGACAGGTCGATGGGGGTGCTCGAGCAAGACTGTGTGTGTGTGTGTGTGTGTGTGTGGGTTTTGATAGCCGGGAATGAGTGTGTGTTTTTTTTTTTTTTTTTTTGTTTAAATTTTGATTTAAGAGTTGTTTTAAGAGGTAGAAGTGTCGTTTTTTTTTTTTGGGGGGCTCTACATATTTTGTTGTTGTTGTTATCGTTGTTGTTGCCGCTGTGTTGTTTTTCTCTCTCTCCTCTCTCTCCTGTCCCTACCCCACTTGCATTCTCTTTTCTCAATTCTCTTCTCTTTCCCTTCTTTTCTCTCCTCCCTCTATCTTCTCCACATGTATCCTTGTAATTGCTTGAATGTCTGACACACACACACACACACACACACACACACACACACACACACACACACACACACACACACACACACACACACACACACACACACACACACACACACGAGCCCTCTTTCAATAAGGAAAACCAATTTTGCCTTCCTGGAGATTAAAACCATCAACTGGAGTACTGACGAGGTGATTGAGTTGAGACCCCGCCCCTGCTGTCGTATTGCCCTGGGCATGCATTATCACCCAGTGGCAGCAGGTGATCAGACATAGCAAGGAGGGGGGTGGGCAGGAAGAGGGGTGAGGGGGGGGCAAGGATGGGGCGTTAAGAAGGATTGTGAGGCACAAGGACATGATGGATTGATTCCTTTGAACCCTCCTACGTTGATGGGATTGGTTATTGGCAGTGGACAAGGGAGGAGGAGGAGGAGTGGAGGGAGGAGAAGACGAAGGAGGCGTGGGAGGTGATGGACAAATGGAAGAGATAAAGGAGGAGGAGAAAAGAAGTGGGAGGTGATGAAAGAGGAGGAGGAGATGGAGAGATAGATGAAAGGGGTATGAGAGAGGTGGAGGAGGAGAAATGAGAAGAGCGGAGGAAGAGAAAGAGGAACAGGGTAAGAGGAGGAGGAGTGGAATCAGAGAGAGGAGGGAGAGGAAAGGAAAGAGGATTTGAGCAATGGGAGATGAGGTGGAGTAAGCGAGGAAGAGGAAGAAAAGAGAAACGAAGAGGGAGCAGAGAATAGGGAAGAAGAAGCAGGAGGAGAGAATTGGAGGAGTGTAGAGGAGAGGGAACAAAAGGACATGGACGATGGCAATGATGAGGAATAGGAAGAGGAGGAGGAGGAGGAGGAGAGAGGAGGAGGAAGAGAAGGAGGTGAGGAAGGATAAGGGTTTGATTGGTCCGTCTGCCGTCTGTGCCTTCAAGGATATGGTTGTGAATTAATTTGAATAGGCACACAATTTAGTTTCAATTTATATATTTTGCTGACTGGTCGTCTCTTCACCCTTAAATGTGTAAAGTCTTCTGTCGGAAGGATGAAGTAGCTTATTTATTTATATTGATTACCGTTTGTTTTAAATACAGCATTGTTGAGAGGCGAAGAGAAGGGCATTTGTATCATCACAGACAGACATATTGCATAATCAACTGTATAATCCATCATTTAAAATAGTATTAAATTTTTGTTGTTAACTGTTCCTTTTAACTTATTAAAAGCACGCGTCTCCCTTCTCTGGCTAACGACTCAAAGAAACACAATATTTTTTCTCCCAAGCTCAGTCTAGTATGTTGGTCCAACTTTCTGATGCAAGAATTAACATTATAATTAATTTTTTCATCCCTTTTGCTGAATACTCTGGAAACATCTTTTAAGTTAGTCTTGATGTCCTCCTTATTTTAATTATCAGGAGGGAAATATCAAGATAGTTCTCTAAAAAAGGTGATAACTTCTTTTTGCGTATTCTTTCTTTATTCTCTTGAGTGAAGTAAATATGTCGAAGGGTTTTTTTTCATAGTCATTCATACACATTACCTTATATTATTTTATCAATCCGAAACTGACTCTTTTTCTATTCTTCTCATTCTATTTTTACAGGAGCAGGTAAGTTTAAAGCTGGCTATTTTAATATTCTTTTATGTTTTGTCCCTGAGTTGCTTGCTGTGTGCCTGCTGGGTTAATATATCTTTGTTTTCTGCCTTGCCTCTGCCACCTAAAAACAAAAAATGAAAAAATCCTACTATAAAAAAAGACATACGACAAGAAATATTTATTGACCTGTTACGATAAATTGCAAGAGTTGTGACAGGGAATACACAACGATCACACACACACACACACACACACACACACACACACACACACACACACACACACACACACACACACACACACACACACACACACACACACACACACACACACACACACACACTGCACATGTGAGGCCCTCCTCTATCAGTGTCAAAAAGGGTGTGGATATTTTCCAGGTGACTTTACAGGCTAATTAAAAGTGGCAAGAGAAGGTGATGGGAGAAAGGAGATGAGGAGGGAGGGAAGGAGGAGGAGGGAAGAGGAAGATGAGAGAAGAGACAAGAGGAAGGGATGGGTAGGTGGGAAGACGGGAGGAAAAGGAGGGAGGAAGTAAAAGGAGGTGCTGGAGGAGAAAAGGAGGGAAGGAAGAGGGCTCAGAGCAAGGAGGAGGAAAGGTCTTGTTACAATGGAGAGTTTTAAGCGCCATTGTCTGCGTTTATTCTGAGTAGACGAAAAGTCGCTATATTTATTTTCTGCGGCGTTAATACGAGTCTCAAAATAATTCACAGTACAAATCTCCTCCGAAAAGAAGATTAAAGGTATTGTGCGAGTCTTCAGAATATCATCAGCTACTAAAAGAGCTTGTTATTCTTCGTTTTATTATTACGATTATTATTATCATGATTCTTATTTCTTATTGTTTTTTATGACGTTGAGATCAAATGAGATATCAGAGTATTATCTTTATATGTTCATTTAATTCACTTTTATATGTATTTGTTTATATTTTTCTCTATATATCTATTTATGTATTTATTTATTCAGTTTAATTAGTTTTATTTTCCTTATTTATTTCTATTCCATTTATTTCTGTCTTATTTTATGCTATTTATTTTTATTTTTACCTTTGTGTGTGTGTGTGTGTGTGTGTGTGTGTGTGTGTGTGTGTGTGTGTGTGTGTGTGTGTGTGTGTATGTGTGTGTGTGTGTGTGTGTGTGTGTGTGTGTGTGTGTGTGTGTGTGTGTGTGTGTGTGTGTGTGTGTGTGTGTGTGTGTGTGTGTGTGTGTGTGTGTGTGTGTGTGTGTGTGTGTGTGGTGTGTGTTTGTTTCATGTCTGCGTCTCAGGTATGCACTTTTCCCACGCTCTCGTGACCCACCAATCAACACGTCATGAAACAATAAACTGTCGGGGCAATAAAAGAAACAGTCACGCTTTTGATGCCTTTGTCTCGTGATGCAGAAAACCCCTGCCACTAAGAAGCGACACTTAACGAAAAATAAATGCCTTCTGAATTAAACTTTATCTTCGACTTTCGTTTTATTCATTGCACTTTGATGTTAACTGAATGAAAGGAACAGTATGAGAAGCTAAAATTGAAATATATTAAACAAGCGATGAAGAGATTGGAAGTAACGGAACGGAATGAAATACAGCCAGAACTTGGCACAATATTTCCCTGTCCTATAATTTGGTAGATGAGACAGGCTAATGGAAAGATGAAATAATGAAAAAAGCCAAGTTGCTCCTATAAAAGAACATTTAAGAAGATATTGAGATAATAACCTCACTCCAGCAAAGGTTTAAATCTCAGGGAAGAAGTGTACATGACAACTTTGATATACTTGGGAAATCATACAGCATTCAGATATTATGCAGAACGTGCTTAAAAAATAATACTTTTGATTGGACAAGTGTCTTTATCGACCAAGAAAGGAAAATGTAATCGGAGGAAATCCAAATGTAAACATATTCAAATTCTACATAAAATAATGAAGATAGGCGAATGAGTATGAAGTGCTTTGAAAATTACCTCTCGAGCAACCAACATTTCAACGTCACGTAAACTGTGAAATATGTAAGATGCTAAAGAATTCAAAAAAAGTAAACCTGATATTTTAAAACGTTCCTTACTAACGATACAAAGTTTTCCCCAACAACAAAAATACATAAAAAATGCTATACCCTAAAATCAAAAGCGAAACCCAAAAAGAGATGAGAGGAGAATTATGAGATAAGATGAAAACAAGAACACCTTCCTCCCCCTCCACACACACATACCTCCCCACCCATCCCTCCAACACGTACCCAGGCGGAAAGAACTCGGGTGGCGCTAGAAAAAACAAACCTCGGATTAAAGACGGAATATTATAAAAGAAACAACATGTAAAAATAGGAGGATTTTTGAGCAGCAGTGGGACAAAGGCCTATCGTCCGGGACTTGTCTTCAGCTGTGCCGCTTAATTAATTGGCTGTGATGCGAGGCCATTAGACCTGACCTGCAAAGGCTGCGTATTGACGGGGATAATGAGCAGCCAGCTGGGATATGTATAGGCTGGGCTGTGTGGAGACGAAGGGGGAGGGATGGAAGGGGAGGAAGAGGGGAGGGATGGGGGAGGGAGAGGGGAGGGGAGGGAGAAGAAAGAGGGGGATGAGGGTGAGAAAGCAGGGGGAAACGGGTGAGAAAGAGAGAGGTGAAAAGAGAGAGAGATGGGGTGAGAAAGAGAGAGGGGAGAAAGAGGGATGGGGAAGAAGTGTGTGTGTGTGTGTGTGTGTGTGTGTGTGTGTGTGTGTGTGTCAACCATGTTAGAAGGTGAATGCCGTGATGAAAAGTAAACCTTCTCTCATCTATCTATCTATGCTTCTCTTTTCTTCTACATCTTCCTCCTTTTCTCTTTTTACAATTTTCATCCCATTACTATTATTTCCTTTTCTCTGCTAATTCTCTCTAGCTCCTCCTCCTCTTACCTATATTTTCGAACTCCTAGCACCTCCTCATTTGTCCAATCTTAACTGCACTGCACTCCGCCTTCCTTCCCTTCCTTCCTTCCTTCCTTCCTTCCCTTCCCGACCCTCCTCTAACCATTTATTTCTTTCACTCTCCTCCTCCTCCTCCTCCTCCTCCTTCTCCTTCCTCTCTTTCTTCCTTCTCTTTCTTCCACCTGATAAATTTGACCCAATTAAAACTGCTGATGTCAAATTAATCGAAATACGAAGGTTAAGTAGTGATTTTCAGATATGTAGTATGCATATGTGAAAGTATATCATAAAATCAGATAGATAGATAAATAGATAGATGAGGATTTGAGACGGAGACAGAGAGAGAGAGAGAGAGAGAGAGAGAGAGAGAGAGAGAGAGAGAGAGAGAGAGAGAGAGAGAGAGAGAGAGAGAGAGAGAGAGAGAGAGAGAGAGAGAGAGAGAGAGAGAGAGAGAGAGAGAGAGAGAGAGAGAGAGAGAGAGAGAGAGAAACACTCAACTACTTCTCCGTTAGGGCCAATATAAATGAAGGAGACTTCTTAATTAAGACACTTTTTCACCTCCTCTCCTTCTTTTTCTTCCTCCTTCTTTTAATTACCTCTATTAGTGTCTTCCATAATGCTTTTCTCCTCTCCCCTTTCTCTCCTCATTCACTTATATTTCCTTCCGCTCACTTGTTCTTCTGCTTCTTCTGTTTCCCTTCGCTGCTTTTTTCCTTTCCCTATTCTCCATACTTCTCCTTACAGCCTGCATATTCACTCCATCTCCACGTGTATATATATTTTCCTTCCATCCTCTTGACCTCTCTCTTTTACTATTACTTCATTTCTTTTCAAATAACTCACATCCTTACCTTCTATTAGTGTCTTCCACAATGCTTTTCCTCTCCCTCTCTTTCTCTCATTCACTTATATTTCCTTCCATCACTTGTTCTTCTTCTTCTGTTCCTTCGCTGTTTTTCCCTTTCCTATTCTCCATACTTCTCCTTGGCTGCATATTCACTCCATTCCACGTGTATATATTTTCCTTCCATCCCTCTTTGACCTCTCTTTACTATTACTTCATTTCTCTTTTCAATAACCTCACATCCTTACTCGTGAACTCAGACCTCTATGACTACAATGTTTTCTTCCACCAATCTTTCATAAGCTACAAAATACATGTACTTAACTCTTATCATCCCATCTCTCCTATTTTACTACCTCTCTTCCGCTTTCCCTTGCCTCAATCTATTACTACAATGTTTTCTTTCACCAACCTTTCCTAACCTACAAAATACATGTACTTAACCCTTATCATCCCATCTCTCCTATTTTACTACTTCTTCCGCTTTCCCTTGCCTCATAACGCCATTTCTAGCTTGCTTTCCGGCTTTTATAATCCGTGTAATCTCTTCCATTCTCATTTAACTCATCATTCCTTCTTACTTCCGTTCTCTCCTTCATCCCCTATTCCATATCACCCCTTCAACAGCTGGTTCATTCTCTACTATCCCTCACTAACATTCCTTACCAGAGACAGACACTTAAGAGGAAGTCACATAATCAACCAAGAACGAAACTGGATCTGACCTTTAATATGCGTGGTTGCTGAGTCACGTGGAGTCGACTGTGTCCTCCTTCAGCGCCTCCGTCAGTAGGTGTCCCTCTTCTCATCCCTTTCCTCCCCTTCGGTGCGGGCAGAAAGAGGGATGGAAGGGGACGTTTGGTGGCTCGTGCGTCTGAAGGAAGGAGAAGTTTTTAATTACGCGAAGGGCTATGCAAGGGAGGGTAATTTGGAAGATAGATAGATGGATAGAGAGAGAGAGAGAGAGAGAGATGGTATTTGCATAAGAAGCAATAACTAAACATACCCTCTCAGTTTTAGGCGGACAAAGCGTCAATTAAAACATATGGAAGTGGCAAAATTGACATAATTATGCTCTTCTTATCCCCTCCTTTATTTCTTTTATTTGTATCTGCACTGAAGTTGATACCACTCCATTCTCATTAACATTCCTTTTCTACTTCATCTACTCTTTTTTATCGTTCCGTTCATTCACCTTATCATGGTATTCCTTTTTTTCTTCTTTATCTACTACGTTATCATCTATACTTTCTTATAGGGTCAGTGATTAACAGGCTTTTTTGTCTAATTTATTTTTGCCCTTGAGCTGCTTCGTTTACTGTAAAAAAAAAAAGAGATAGTACAGTTGTGTGATGTAGGTTCGTTTGACTCCATACATCACTTATACAACCTCAACTACCACCACCACCCACACCACCACCACCTTCACAACCTTCCCTAAGCGTAATGAAGCGTTAGGACACCCCCGCCGCTCATTAATGAAGGAATGCATCAGTGGTTCATGTCATTACGCTTCGCCATGCACACGCTGGGATGACCCGCTTTCCTTCATTAGCAAGTCCCAGAACCGCCACCATCACCTCCATCATTATTACCACCACCCAAATTACCATCACCACCATCACCATCACCACTATGGCTACTCGTAATCAGCATCAAAACTTCATCATCTAACAATATAAACACTATCTCACCACCTCCGTCATTATCACCACCATCCAGAATTACCATCACCATCACCACCATCACCATCACCACTATGGCTACTCGTAATCAGCATAAAAACTTCATCATCTAACACTAATGACACTATCTCAACACCCTCATCATTATTATTATCACCATCCAAAATCACCATCACCACCATCACCATCACCACTATGGCTACTCGTAATCAGGATCAATACCTCAACATCTAACACTAATGACACTATCTCAACACCCTCTTCATTTTTATTATCACAATCCAAAATTACCACCACCATCATCATCATCACTACCATGGCTATTTATAATCAACATCACTACTTCAACATCGAACACTAAAAACACTGCCATTATCATCACCACCAGCACTTCACCATTCACTATTACCTTCATCATCACCACAATCATCTTCACCATCACCACCTTCTATCTATCTATCTAGCTTCTCTCATCACCACCATCACCATCAGCTTAATTTCTAGCACTAACATCGTCATGGCCCAATCAACTCCCCTCCTCTTAATGACTGCCTTCCGACCCTTCAATTTACCCCGCAATGTTGCTTTCCTTCCTCTCTATTATCACTGTTATCATGCTAATTGCTCCTCTGAACTTCCTAACTGCATGCTTCCGCCCCTCTAGCTCATCCGTGTGGTGTCCCAATCCCTTATGCAAGAGTTAACTGGCATGTTCTCTCTTTTATCCCTTTCACCGGTGTATTTTGGAACTGTCTCCTTTCGTCTATAGTTCTTTTTTTGCGAATTAAACGTCTTTCAAATGGGAGTATCAAGGAACCTTTCGAATTTAACCTGTCCTGTGTTTTAGTAGTATTTTGTAGGTATATTTTTTTCCCCTTTTGACTCTCCTTAAAAATAAAAATATGTATCATCACAACTTCTACTCATTATAATCATCAGGGCCGCAGTAAATACATAACCAACCCAGTCTGTATGTTTGTCTGTCTGTGTGTTTGTCTGTATCTTCCTATCTATCTATCTATCTACTTTCCTCTTCCTTCCTCTCCTTTTCTATTCCTCCCTTTCCTATCCTCTGTCTCTCTCTCCCTTCCTCTTTCTCCTCTCCTTTCCTCTTCCTCCCTCTCCCTCCCTCTCGTTCCCTTTCCTCTCCCTCTCCCGTCCTCTTTCTCCCTCTTCCTTCCTCTTCCTCCTCTTCCTTTCTCTTCCACCTCTCTCTCCCTTCCTCTTCCGCTTCCTCGCCCTCTCCTCCCTCCCTTCCTCTTCCCCTCTCCTCCCCTTTCCTCTAACCCTCCACCTCCCTCTGATAGGCAGCACACCCGTTACACCGCACAGAAGCGCCGGGCAGCCCACGATTACCTTCCTCCCGCGTCTCCCGGCTCGCCAGGTGCCCATTAATCAACCGACTCGCGGGGGAGAAGGCATGGCAGGAGGCCGAGCACCGTCTACCCTGGGCCGCGCAGGACTACGAGTGGAGCGACTGTGGCCTATATGTATAGAGAGATAGATCGTTAGATAGATACTTTATTCGTCAAATTCTGATACATTAAATTTTGTATACAAAATTAAATTCATTTTCTCTTAAAACTCCTAGTAGTTATTTGTATTAAAATAAATAAAATCACTGAAGCAAAAAAAAGCATTTAAAAACATTAAAAACATTACTAAAAACGTTCTTTGGGCTATTCATATAAAAATCGTATACATGCAGTAATAAGTTATTTCTACTTTTATCACAAACTATCATATACAGTTATTATGACTACTTACACCTAAAAGTTATAGTGATGATAGGTGGTTAAAGAGAAGAATGCTTTTAGGTACAAATGACTTTCTGTACCTGTCAGTACGCTGCATGGGCAGAGCTAACCTTCTACCAGATCTTAGATATGTATAGCAATTATGTAGCGGATGAGTTATATCTTTCATAATCCTGTCTACTTGTTTCATTGTACCTGTCTGATAAAGATTATCTAGTGATATGGTCTCTGCACCTAGTTTTCCTGCCTTTTTAACAATCCTTCCTAGCTTGTTTTTATCTTTACAGGTAAGCTTTCCATACCAGGCAGTGATTGAAAAGTTTAAAACTGATTCTAATGTTGATTTATAAAATAGGCTAATTATCACTTTGTCCACACGTAGATTGCTCAAGATACGTACAAAGTGTAATCTTTGGTTGCATTTCCTTGCCACCATATCTGTATTAACACTGCCCTTTAACTGATCATCGATCATAAAACCCAGATACTTATACTGGCTTTTTTTACTAGATCTGGTACGTGTTTATTTTTAGTTCTGAAATCGAATATCATCTCCTTAGTTTTCTTTACATTGAGCTCCAAAAAAATTAATTTACTCCAATCAACAATTTTTTTTACTTGAGTTAGATAGCATTCATAATTATCATTATCAATTTCCTAGGATAACTGTATCGTCAGCATATTTTATAATAGTACAATCCTCAGACTCACTTCTACAATCATCTGTGTACAAGGTGAACAGAACGGGGGACAATACACAACCTTGAGGGGCTCCTGTGTTGGTGACAATCACATTAGACTTGACATTATTTACATGAGTGTGTTGGGGTCTCTGTGTTAAAAAGCTAAAAATCCATTTTAAGATATTTCTATTCACACCCATTTCTAGCATTTCATTGAGCAAAATGTGAGGTTACATTGTATTAAATGCTGAACTAAAATCAATATACAGTGCTCTAACTTGTGATTTAGGCTTATCTAAGTGCTTGTTAACATCATTTAGTAATATAAGTGTTGCATCCTGTACACTCCTATTTTTACAGTAAGCAAACTGCATAGGGTCTTTTAAATTATTTGTATTATCACAAATGTAGTTTTTCAATATACTTTCTAAGCATTTCATAATGTTAGATGTTAATACTACAGGTCTAAAATCTTTGGGATCTTTTGGACAGTTAATTTTTGCAATAGGTTTCACTTCAGATTCCTTCCATTTATAAGGCACCACTCCCTGATCAACTGAGTCCTGGAATAATGTGGTCAGTACGGGTGCCAGTTGTTCTGCACAACTTTTAAGTGCCCTGGCAGGCACCCCGTCTGGCCCTGTAGCTTTACCTGCCCGTATGTTCTGCAGGGACTTCCGCACGTCTTCTTGCCTAATTATAAATCTTTCATCACTATTAGTTTGAATTTCTGTCATTACCGCATTACACGCATCACTGAATTCATGTCTTTCAAATCTTGCAAAGAACGTGTTCATTTCATTTACATATATGTTGATGTTTTCTGGTTCAGGCACACTCTGTTTCTTCTTGTGCCCACATAGGGTTTTCAGTCCCTTCCAAGCGTCTTTTACTTTATTTGTCTTAAACAAGCCTTCAACCTTTTCTTTGTATATTCTTTTAGATTCAGTTATTTTCTTATCTATGTTTCTTTGCACTATTCTTCTTTCAACATCACTTCCATTTCGCACAAGTCTGTGTTTTTCATTTAGCAAAGATTTTAGTTCTTTGTTGATCCATGGTTTATTGTTTGGATATATCTTAATTTTCTTGGTAGGTACGATCATATCAAAGCAAAAATGAAAATACGCATTAAAAATATCTAAGTTAATGTTGATATCAGCCCCGTTTTCTATCAGGACAGACCAGTCTGTACAGTCAAAGCACTTGTAGTTGTTCCCTGTTGTTATCATCCCATTTTCTAATTTCAGTTGCTGTAGGTTTAACTCTTTTCAGCAATTGTTTATATGTAGGCACACAATATAGCATGTTATGGTCTCCATTTCCAATGTTTGGTCTTTTAAAAACTTTATATCCATCTTTAATATTACAATACATCTTATCTAGTGTCACATTACCTCTTGTGGGACAATTTACTGTTTGTTCATAAGTTTGGACTTTTTCTTGAAAATCGCAGTGATTAAAATCTCCTAAAACAATTATCGCACTGTTCGGACTTTCATTTTCACATATTGTAACACAGGTCTCTAGTATATCAGCTGCTTTAGATTCGTCCGCATCCGGGGGTATATACACAATTACTAAGATTAACTTGTTAAATTCCCGTGGTAAATAAAAGGGTCGACAGGTAATCGCTAAGTACTCGACGTTATTGTCACAATAGCTTTCTTTAACATTAATTTGTGAACACCATCTGTCATTTATGTAAGCAGCAACCCCACCTCCTCGGTCCTTATCAACACCTCTCCTGTCAGACCGTACCAACACGAACCCGTCAATAGTCACTGTACTATCTGCATTCCGATCTTGCAACCAGGTTTCCGTGAGGGCGATTACTGCACTGTCTCTATATTCTTGGATGAACTTACAGTAGGTACACAACTCATCAATTTTATTTCTAATTGAGCGTACATTACCAAAGGTGATGGCTGGCAGTGGGGTCTTCATGCCACGTCTCCTCATTCTCACTCGTACACCGCTGCGCCGCCCTCTTCTCCGTTTGCGGTGGTTTCTCGTTGTTGCATTCTCGAAGTATTCCTTCTCGTTGTGACTTGCCTGTAGTTCTAGTAGTCTTCTTACATCATTGATGACCTTAGCAGGTAGAGGTGAGTTCAGCGGGGGTCGCAGGCTGAGTAGGGAAGCACTGTCGTACTGGATGTTTACGTTCGTGGCTGCAGTCACCATCATAACACACAGAATTACACCACAAAGCACGTACATTTTCTGGTTCCATACTGTTAGAGTTTCTCTAGAAGCATTCATGGTCACTGTAGAATAGTCCAAATAGTGCAGAGAAAGAGAAAAGGTTGAAAAATAGAGGTTGAAGTCGGGAGCTCTTACGCCGTGGCAGCCGTCGAGCAGGTGGGGAGGAGAGGTAAGACAAATGGAGCTCAAATAAAAGAAAATTAGATTATAATAAAGGATTATGTTTTGAGGGGAAGGATAGGAGTGGAGAGAGTAGGGTAATAAGGTGGATACACGACTAGGTTTTTTTACCGAAGAGGATGAAATAAGACGAGAAAAAGGACAATGTTGAGATGCTTATTATGTAGATGTTTGTGGTACCGACAGGGAAACACACACACACACACACACACAAAAGGATACTAGGGTAGGAAGTGATGAATAGTCTTGCCAAAAGGGACTAGAAGAGGTAGCATAATTAATTAATATGAGGGAGGAGTATATGTTGGGTATGTTAATGGAAGAGACACAAAATGGCGGGAAAATGTTTAGGATATTTATAGGTTATACAAGAGCTGGAGCTAAAGGGAAAGCAGACTGAACATGAGATTTACTGTATTCCCGGATAAAGTACGAAGCGATCAGTAAGGATAAGTCAGGGAAATAAGAGGTTTTGCATCGAATCCGACCCAAAAAAAATAGTGAATAAGTTAGATAGCAGATTATACAGAGACATATACCCAGATGGCTAAAGTGCTATTGGGAGAAAGGAAGAAAATACAAAGAAGGATGAATCGGTAATAGACTCAGCAGGAGATGGATTGTGGTATCTGCCGGAGGAGACAGATGAAAAAAAAAAAACGGGAAGGGAAATAAATGGTGGAACAGTAATAGGATGCTCAAGGATGGTGAAGTCAAGATGAGGCAGGGAAGCAGATAGAGAAGGATACTGGTTTGAAAAGAAGCTAGATTGAGGCACTGGAGGAAACAAGAAAAAACAAGGAAAAAGTTACATCAATTTTTACAACAAAGGAGACGGCTCAAGGGCAACAAAAAGTGTAGAAAAAAAGCCCGCTACTAATGATAACTTTAACAAGGAATGGAGAAGACAAGTAAGTAGACAGAGAAGGATAATGGACTGAACTCTTGTACGAGACGAATTGTGCTTCTGGAAGAGAATGATGAAAAAAATAAAACGGGAAGAGGAAAGGTAGAGAACACAATAGAACAGAAAAAATATCGAGGAGAATAAGCTGAACAAGGAAAGAAGACAGGCGGAAGGCAAGTACGTAGACATAGAAGGATAATGGATTGAACTCTTGTAGGAGACGAATTGTGTTTCTGGAAGAGAATGATGAAAAAAATAAAACAGGAAGAGGAAAGGTAGAGAAAACAATAGAAAACAAAAAAAAAAGAGGAGAATAAGCTGAACAAGGAAAGAAGACAGGCGGAAGGCAGGAAAGTAGAGAGAAAAGGATAATAGGTTAAAGAGACAGACTGATGTATTGAAGAAAAAAAGATGGAAAAAAATAAACCGGAAAGGAAAACGTAAACAAGTATAATAGATTACATAGAATGAAGGAGATAGGGAAAAGGAAAGTAGACGAAAAAAGATAATAAGTTGAAGGGAAAAAAATAAGGTATTGGAGGAAAGAAAAAAAATATATATAAACGACATAGGAAAAGGAAGAACAATAAAAAGTATCAAGGAATGGGTGAGACAGAATGAGACAGGAAACTTGACAGAGCAGGATAACGGGTTGGACAGGAGATGGATTGTTCTGCTGAAGGCGACACATCCTGCGACAGAGATACTCATTGGAAGGCTGAGGGCGGCGTGGCCGAAGAGCTGATTCAAAGTTAGATTTAATGGAAGCGCTCAGGTGTGGAAGTGAATGGGTGGGCGGTGAGATGCGGCCATTATTCTCTCTCTCTCTCTCTCTCTCTCTCTCTCTCTCTCTCTCTCTCTCTCTCTCTCTCTCTCTCTCTCTCTCTCTCTCTCTCTCTCTCTCTCTCTCTCTCTCTCTCTCTCTCTCTCTCTCTCTCTCTCTCTCTCTCTCTCATCGTTTATCATACGTGTACTCCCATTATTCCTCCCTTCCTTCTCCTCTCTTCTTTGTCCCTTCCGTGTCTTTGAAGTTTCTGGCTCGGTTCCCTCTTCCTTTTTATCTCTATTTTCCAGCATTATTCCATCCTGCTGCTTCTGGTGCTTCGTCTGCTTCTTCTTCTTCTTCTTCTTCTTCTTCTTCTTCTTCTTCTTCTTCTTCTTCTTCCTTTCTTTCTTCCGATCTCCTCCAAGCGTTTAATTTCCATCTTCCTCGTGTTCTGCCTCGGTTCCTTCGCTTTGCTGCAGTACCCCCTTTTTTTCTGCTTCTCTTCATCTCTTTCTTCTTATTATTAATTGTGCATATTCTTCTTTATTCTTCTTCTCTTATTACTTATACTCATTATCATTATTAATCCTCGTACTTTTCATCCTCCTAGTCCTCCTCTTCCTTCTCGTCCAACTCCTCCTCCTTCTCCTTCTCCTCCTCCTCCTCTTTCCGTTTCATTACAATTCCATTCTCGGGTAAAGATGTTTTAGTGCTTAATTTACATGAGAGAGAGAGAAGAGAGAGACAGATAGACAGACATATAAACGGATACAGATACGTAATAAAAACTAAGAGAATCAGATCCTTCACATTCTAATTTAAATGAATTGCGTCATCTAAAACTATACTAATGGTTTCTGGGATCTAAATTCAGACATTATAAAAAAAAATTAGTGAGCGCGAACCTTACTTATTCTATATCTAAGTGTCTTACGTCATTCAAATACCATATACATCAAAATCACTGTAATATAATGACTAATTTAAGACTAACCCAACATCATCCTTTCAAACTGTCCTAGGCGAGTGATGAAAGAAGGCAAGGAGAAGATCAACCGCATAATCTCCCTAGCATCCTAAACAACCTCATTCCCATTTTCTTTACGCAACCCTTCACGGAAAACGGCAACAAAAAATAGATGCCTAACTAAACTAAATATGCCCTTTGTAGATGTGTTGGGGGAAGATAGTGTTACATGGGTTGTAGAAAAAATGATACAGAGGAAAGAAAAAATGGTAATATTCCAAAACTGAGGTACAAACAGAGACAAGAATACATGAATAATGATGACTTATACTGACCAGAGAGAGAGAGAGAGAGAGATTTACATAGATTTACATAGAAAATCAGACCACACAGACCCCATGGTCCAGACTTGGTGGTCTGTCCTTAAACCTAAGTGATTTTACATTAATCAGAAGACTCCAAAACGTTGCATTTCTACTCTAGTTGATATTAAGTTGAAGGATGTGACGGTCGAGCTTATTTTTGAAGGAGTCAATCGTGTTACACTGGACCACTGATGGTGGAAGCTTATTCCATTCTCGCACTACAACGTTGGTGAAGAAAAATTTGGTGCAATCTGAATTTACTTGTCTACATCTGAGTTTTACGCCATTGTTCCTCGTGCGCAGACTGTCATCGATCATAAACAATGTTGATCTGTCTACATTCGTGAAACCATTAAGTATTTTAAAACATTCGATCAATTTTCCTCGGAGGCGACGTTTCTCAAGAGAGAACATGTTAAGGATAGAAAGCCTTTCTTCGTAGGATTTGTTGCGCAAGGAAGGGATCATTTTCGTTGCCCGACGCTGAACACCTTCTAATTTAGCAATATCCTTTGCATGGTGGGGGGACCAAAACTGTACCGCATATTCCAAGTGGGGTCTGACTAAACTGTTGTAGAGCGGGAGTATTACATCTTTATTCTTAAATAAAAAGTTTCTTTTAATGAAGCCCAACATTCTGTTCGCTTTATTTGCTGCATCGATGCATTGCTGTGAGAATTTGATGTTTGACGCGATTTTGACCCACAAGTCTTTGACGCATTGAATGCTTTTGAGTTTAACGCCGCGCATTTCGTATTCGAACTTCTTATTCCTCGTTCCAACTTGAAGGACCTGGCACTTGTCTACGTTAAAGGGCATCTCCCATCTATCCGACCAAGCTGAAATTTTGTGCAAATCCTCTTGGAGGCTTTGCCTGTCTTCGTCAGTGAGAACCGAGTTACCAATCTTTGTGTCGTCTGCAAATTTACTAATGCGGTTATTGAGTCCAACATCCACGTCGTTGATGTAAATAATGAAGAGCACTGGGCCAAGAACCGAGCCCTGAGGGACGCCACTAGTGACAGGCGCCCACTCTGAGTTAAATCCGTCAATCACTACTCTTTGTTGTCTGTTGCTCAACCAATTCGCGATCCATTGGTTTACTTGACCGTCAATACCTATTTGCTTTAATTTGTAAAGTAATTTATGAACGCTTTCTGGAAATCAAGATAGACTACGTCCAGTGATTTGGTTACGTCATAAACAGTGAAGAGGTCGTTATAAAAGGTTAATAGGTTTGACAGGCAGGATCTTTTGTTTCGAAGCCATGTTGTGAGTCCCCAATGAATGAGTGGCTTTCAAGGTCACTCTCAATTTTGTCTCTAATTATGCCCTCAAGTATCTGACCTACAACCGAAGTTAGACTAATGGGCCTGTAAGTACCTGGTACTTTTTTGTCTCCTTTCTTGAAAATCGGTGTCACGTTAGCCTTTTTCCAATCTGAAGGGGACGATGCCTTGTCGCAAGGACATATTGAATACGGTTGTGAGGGAGGAGAGTATTTCGCTCTTCGTTTCTTTCAGCAGAGTTGGATATACTTTGTCAGGTCCAGGACTTTTATTTGTTTTAAGTGAATGGAGAGCTTTAAGGACTTCATCGGTTGTTATTTCAAAATTAGGCAATGCATGCTCGAGATTTACAATAGTACTGGTGTTGGTGGTAGCGAGGAAGACTGTTAGTATTAAACACCGAGGAAAACTAATTGTTTAAGAGGTTTGCAATGTGTTGGCTGTCAGTCACTAGTGCACCGTCGCTGTTTGTTAAAGGTCCAATACCACTTTGATCGCCTTTCTGTTGTTTATGTAACTGAAGAAAGATTTCAGGTTATTTTTACAGTTGGCTGCAATATTTTCTTCATATCTACGCTATGCCTGACCTAGTAGTCTGTTTACTCGTCGCCTGGCATCATTATAGAGTCTAATGGTCTCGGGCGTGCTTTGTTCTTTCTTTCACCTGTAAATCTATTTTCTCTCATTTACTGATTGTTTAATTTCTCTATTAAACCACGGTGGGCAGTTATTAGTGTTAATTCGCTTCTCGCACCAGGGTACGAATGTGTTATGCTGAGTTAGTAATTGATTTTTAAGGCTTAGCAAGGATTCATCTACGTTGCCGTCATCTGATAGTTGTATTTCTGTTAGATTTGGTCGGATTTCTACGAAGTTAGCTCTTTTGAAATTGGGCACCTTTACTTTATTTTCAGTCACTGATGATTGAGCTTTAATGTCGACGCGCACTAATTTATGATCGCAAGAACCGAGGTGTTCTCCTACCGTGACACTACTGACAAGGTTATCTTGGGTCGTTATAACAAGGTCAGTATATTATTTTGTCGAGTTGGCTCAGAAACCATTTGGCTTAGATAATTTTCTTCTAGAAATTCGATCATTCTATGTGACTCGCCTTCTGTACCTGACAGTGTCGCCCAGTCGATATGGGGGAGGTTAAAGTCTCCTAATATCAGTGAGTCGTTGTTATTAAGTGACTGCCTTAAGACGCTGTACATTTCAAGGTCGTCATCGAGTGATTGCCCGGGAGGTCTGTAGGTGACAGATATATTTAAATTGACTTTTGCAATGTTTACTCGCACGCACAAATGTTCAACGTTACTGTTTCCCGGTGTTTTGTCGGTGGGTTGCAAATAGCTTTTGACATAAAGGGCGACGCCACCGCCTCTACGGTTTACACGATCTTTGTTGAAGAGTCTGTAGCCATCTATGTTGTATTCGGAACTTAAATCAATATTTGTGGTGTCGATAAATGTTTCGGTTATAGCAATTATGTCAAAATTTTCTGTTAAAGCAAGACATCTCAGTTCATCAAATTTGTTTCTTAGGCTACGCGCATTGAAACTAAGGATTTTAAGTTATCTAGAGGCTTGGTAATAGAGGTGGTGGTACTTGAGGATCACGGTTACGGGTTTGTTGCGATGCACGGCGTCTATTTACACAGGCTGGGTGGAGGTACGTGGCTGTGACTAGATTTTTGCTCGGATGACACGCACTGCTTCGTTGAGGAGCCTTCCGAGTCTGGCTGCCCTGATGGGAGAAAGGCAATCCGTCCCTGTGGAAAAGTTCATTTTGTCCATAGAAATTGTCCCATGCTTTTAGGAACTCCACTACAAGCTCCCTGAAAATAGTCTGTAAGCGGTTGTTTATGCTGAAGGCCTTACTGAAAAATTCGCACTCCGCCCAAGTCCGAGGTATAACACCTGAAATCAAAATGTTAGGGATTTAGTCTTATACTGCTGGATGAGCCTACGGTACTTCTCCAGGAGTTCCTCAGACCGGGTCGTGGTGACGTCGTTCGTACCTGTGTGGATAACAAACAGTGAATCATTAGTAGCCTGGGGGGAGATCTCCTCAAGAGCAGCAGTTATGTCGTCGATCCCAGCACCAGGATAGCAATAGTTCCGTCTTCGACGAGGAACTCTGCCGCAGAACTCAACGACCTGCTGGCGAATCATGGAGTCACCCACCAGGAAGGTGCTCTCCTGCTCGTCCTCCTCCAGAATGGCAAACCTGTTGAAGCAATGAACAGGATAAATCGCTTGTCTGGCTGGTTTGGCTCCTCCATTCACGACGGTGAAGCCATCATGGGCGGTGCCACTAGCATCCTCCCGTTGCGTGGTGTTGTCCGCTGGTGTCGACGGTACCGCTGAGGGCAAGGGGGCGGTTGGAGAAGGGTTTGGCACCACAGCAACGTTAGCCTGGATGAATTCCTGCAAGGTGGCTACAGTGAGAAAGCTCTATTATTTTATTCTGACCTGCTTCCATCTTCTCTTCTTGCTCCTGCAGTCTGGTCTCGAGATGCTGCCTGGTGAGAGAAAGCTCCATTATTTTATTCTGGCCTTCTTCCATCTTCTCTTCCTGCTCCTGCAGTCTTGTCTCGAGATGCTGCCTGGACAGACACAGTCGACAGACAGCAGAACGCCCTGTAAAAAGTGAGCTGAGAAGCTACCGTTACAAGTACTGCACTTCTTAGGCGCCATCTTAGCTGAAATGAAAGAGATAAAACACAGAGTGAAGGGGATTAGAAGGGGTGAGGTGTGAGAGGTAGTAGTAATGGAGGAAAAGTGAGAGAGGAGGAGGGAAGGGATGTGAGGAGTAAGAGAGAGAGAGAGAGAGAGAGAGAGAGAGAGAGAGAGAGAGAGAGAGAGAAGGCCTGTTATTACTTACACAAGTCTTGACCCCTAATCTCTCTCAAACTAGAACGAGGTGTGGAAGGAAAATGGGAAGAGAAATAGAGCAACAAGAGCGAATGAAGATGGGAGGAGGAGGAGGAGGAGGAGGAGGAGGAGGAGGAGGAAACGAAAGGTAGGACAAGGAAAGGAAGAGATGGAGGAGTAGGCAAGAGGGAAGAAGCAGGCAAAATGAGGAAAAGGAATATAAGAGAAAAAAACAAAGGTGATAAGAATGAATGAAAAAAAATGAACGAAAAACATATGACAAAAAAAGTCAGTACTGATGAATGATTTAGGATTTTGAATAACATCTTTCTTTCCCTCACACTGCTAAGGGAGAAGATACTGAGGGAAATGTGAAGAAAAGGGAGACAAAGAAGGGGAATAGAGGAAGAAAAGACGGAAAGGATGCGATAGATAGGGAAAGAAGAGGAGCGGTAAGGAAGAAAAGGTAAAGGAAGGGAAAGGAAGACAATGGGAAAGAAAGGTTAGGAATGGATAGGGAACAGAAGAGAAAGGAAGGAATGCGAAAAAAGGAAGGGAAGGGAAAAGGAAGAGGAAGAGAAGGAGTTTATTCACTTCTCCCTTCCCTCTTCTCTTTTCCTGCCCTTTCCATTTCCTTCTCTTCCCCGTCCTTCCCATTTTATCTGTCTCATAATAATGGCATACATTATGCCATTATTTTTAAGGGCGAAGTATTTTTTTTTTTTTACAGTGAGTGACGAGCAAACCTTGAAAACACACACACACACACACACACACACACACACACACACACACACACACACACACACACACACACGCACACACACGTTCAGCGCCAGAAATTCGTAATGGTTGAAATTATTATTATTATTATTATTATTATTATTATTATTATTATTATTATTATTATTATTATTATTATTATTATTATTATTAGTGTGTGTGTGTGCGTGTGCGTGTGTGCGTGTGTGCGTGTGCGTGTGTGTGTCCCTTCACGCCTGGAAAAACAATTCGCATAAATAAAAAAATCACGGCGGTTTGTTGCGTGTAAAATAGGTGATAATGACATTGTTCCATCAGCGAGCCGAGTGCGATGTGCTCGTGATGGCGGCGGTGGTGGTGGTGGTGGTGGTGGTGGTGGTGGTGATGGTGTGACAAGCGGCTTGGTGTGAAAAAAAGTAATTCGTTTAGGGTTTCTGTGCATGAACATAAACAACCAGGAGATGAAGCACCTAAATCACGCCCTCTTGACCCCCCCCCTACCCTTACCCCCCACCCCCTCTTGAACCTCCAGTCCCATTAACCCCACCCCCTTCCCTTCTCCCTCCCTTCCCTTGCCCCCAATTTCAGTCGCCCTATCCCTTGCCACTTCCCATCTCCCTCTCCCGACCCTCCTCATCCTTCTCCCTCTCCTTCCTCCCCCTTCAACACAGACAGGTAAGCTCATCCATACATTCATTCATCTGCCTCAGAGCAACATATCGCGTCGGCGCTCGATTTATGGCGCCAATAAATTGCTGGCGAGGAGAATGAGGCGCGTTAATTACCCGCCTGATCTCATTAGTAGTTCGAGGGATACACAGACACGGCCGCTGCCCACCACCACCACCACCACACGCTATCCTGAACCCCAAGACGTGACATGAAGTGGAAGCTGCCGGGAATAAACACACACACACACACACACACACACACACACACACACACACACACACACACACACACACACAGAGAGAGAGAGAGAGAGAGAGAGAGAGAGAGAGAGAGAGAGAGAGAGAGAGAGAGAGAGAGAGAGAGAGAGAGAGAGAGAGAGAGAGAGAGAGAGAGAAAAAACCGCCCGAGAAATGCCGAGGGACGCTAGTAAGTTAGCGCCGACGAACTATTGATGTCGGCGGTGCTACGCGACGACCAGGCCGACTAAATTAAAGACAACTTATTGGCCGGGGTCAGTGACATGAGAGGAGGAGGAGGAGGAGGAGGAGGAGGAGGCGATGAGAGGGTATACCTTAGGAGGCCATTAATCATACTTTATCTCCCTTCATTCCGTGACGATCCTTCTAATAAAGATTCTCAAAGCCGCCTCCTTCCTCCCCCAGCACACGACGCAAGGCTTCCACACCACACCACGCCACACCACACCACCCCACGCTATACCACACTACATAACAGCACATCATATCACGCCCAGCTGTGGTATTTCGCGTCACACCACGTCACACCACACTAAACCACATCACAACACTACACCAAGCATTATCCCAGCACGCTAAAAGACACCTTCCACACCACACCACATTAAGCTACACTAGATCACACCAAGCCACACTGCACCACACCTCACTACACCATATTAAGCTACACTTGACCACACTAACCTACATAACACCACACTAACCTACATAACACCACACTAACCTACACCACATCACGGCAAGCTACACTATGCCACGTCACACCACGCCTCGTCATGCTGAAACAGATCTCGCCACGCCATACCAAATCACACCACCCGACATCACCTCAGGCTAGGAAGTGTATATAGGACACTTCAGGTCAAAGCCTCAGCGTCGTAGATAAACACATATGGTGTACTTACGGTTACTCTACGCAACCCTATGCTGTCTACTGCTACAACTACTACTACGGCTACTACTACTACTACAACCACTGCCATAACGAAGTACAATTACAATACCGCATTACGCAACATCAAAACAGAACACTGCACAATAAAGACAATCATCCAGACCAAGAAAAATACACGCCAGAAAAGGTTTTGTGGAAGGAAGAGACGAAAAGACAACGCACCACCATTACCACCACCTCCCCTACCTCCACCGTCACCACCAGGCCCTCCACTGATCCCCGGCCTTCACCTACCAAATGCAGCCGATGATAAGGCGCGCCACTCAAGAGGGAGACAAAGGAGGATGTGAAAAAGGCACTGCACGGCCCCAGGACCTCGGCGGCGTGATAAGTCTGTCCCGTGAGGCTCCCGAGACGCCCACACTGATGTTGCAAGAAGAAGGAAGGAAGGAAGGAAGGAAGGAAGGACACGTGATGTTGCTCTGTACCTTGTCCCTTGCGAAAGCGTCCTATGTCTTGTACTTCCCTCTCTTTTGTTTTGCTATATCTCTTTCTCTCCTATTTCTCCACACTTATTTTCCTTTCCTTCTTATTCTTACTCCTCTTCCTTTCCTTCTTTCTACCTCTTCTTTTCCTTTCCCCCTACGCCATGTTATGTTATCTCTTCTACTCTGATATCTGTCCTCTTCCGCTATTTTTTTTTTACAACAAAGGAGACAGCTCAAGGGGACACAAAAAAAGGAAACAATAATAACAAAAAGCCCGCTACTCGCTGCTCCTAAAAAGAATCCAAGGAGGTGGCCGAAAGAGGGTCAATTTCGCCCTGCCTTTCTTCGTTACGCATGTCCTGTCCTTCGCTCTTCTCTCCCCTTCCTTTCCCTTTTCCCTTTCTCCATTTCTCCTCTTCCCTCCCCACTTCCTTTCCCCTCTCCCCTCTCACCTTCCTTTCCTTTTCCCCAGTTAACTTTCCCCTCTCCCCTTTCTTCTTCCTCTCTCCTTTCCCCTTTCCCCTCTCCCCTCTCCCTCTCCCTCTCGCTCTCGTTCCCTAATAGCTCGGTCGCGTAACCAAAGACAAAGCGAGTCAGGCCTTGCGTAAGGTTCTTCAGCAACAAAGTTTACGAAGAAATTAATAGAGAATAGACCTTGATTATAGGAGATAAAGGGAGGGAAAGAGCGTGATTGGACCGCCGAGATGGGGAGGCTGCGGGGAGGGACGGGGAGGGGCAGGAGGGAAGAGAAAGGGATAGGGAAACGCTACTAAAAGAAGTTGTATAAGGGGGGCGTGTAGAGAGGCTGTGACGAGGGAACCAAAGGAGATGAGGTAGACAAGGTGACAGAAGGGAATAAAGGACTACGAAAGGCGTGTGTAGAGGAGGATACAAGGAGTCAAAGGAGAGACAAGTTAGACAAGAGGATGATTTTGATGAAGGAAGAGACAAGAAGTGGAAGACGAAGGGAAAAACAGGCCGAAAAAATGGTGAGGAAAGAAAGCGAATGATTGGAAAGAGGAACAAAAGTGGGAGACGAAAGGGAATACGAGCGTACGATGTGGTGAGAGTAGAGAGCGAAGGATTGGAAAGGGAAATATTTTGCCGGAGAAGTAAGTAAATAAGAAAATATTTATTGCTCTTAATAAATACATATATAGAGAGTTATAGTTTAACAATTTCAGCGACAGTCTGTCGAGCCGAAGCTCCTGACAGACAGATGTTAATTAATAAAGATGTTTTATTCCACCTTTAACACATCACAATAAATTTGACAAAAAAAAATACAACCTAACAATATATACATTCCTTAGTGAGTAGTTTACTATATACAAAAATGTAGGGCTGGTAGGGGTTTTGTTGTAAATATTTTTTTTTTGTTTCTTTTTTAAATTTTGGGAGACTGCTTGTCTTGAGTAGTTCTTTTATGTTTAGTGGCAAGCTGTTAAAGAGTTTAGGGCCAGTGCATAGTGTGCTATTTTTATATAAAGATGTTCTAAACTGTGGACAAATCAGATCTACGTTATTGCTTCTAGTCTGGTGTAAATTATCAACAAATTTAAATATTTTATTATCTGAAACATTTTATATATCAGTAATAATGAGAAGTATTCATGTACTTTATCAAATTTCAAAAACTCCATTAAAGAAAAAATATCGTACACAGAATCAAACCTACCTGAGAAGAAAATACAGTTTGTGATCTATTACAAAGATAACTCTGAAGAAGTTGTAATGGCATACCTCTTATCCCAACAAGAGTGGAAAGAAAAAGGAGCACAGAAAGGTAAGAATAGAAAGAGAATAATAATAAAAAGAAGGGTTCGTTGCAAAGGTATAAAGGACGGGAGAGGTAACACGAGAGCCGCTTAATAAGGTCGCCAGGGAGAAAGGAAAATGGAATGGGAGGAAAGGTAGAGCCAACGGGTTAAGGAAGGTGGGAAGATGATGAGACGTAAAGGGAGTACATAAAGGGGTGACGAAGGTAGCAAGTTTCAAAGGAAGGTTCGACAAAAAAAATAGTAATAGAATAGAGTGGAATAAAAGAAAACACAAAATGAAAGGGAGGAAAAAGAGAGAAGGAAAAGAAAGAAGGAAGGATGGAGGATAGGATCAAATGGGTGAGTGAAGGCAGAATGTGATAAAAGAAGGAAGGATTTAAGGGTTGAAAATGGGAAGGATGAAAATAAAAAAGAAATGTGTTAAGGATGAAAGCACGAATAAAAGAAGGAGAAAAGGTTAGCGCGAAGGAAGAAATTATAGACAAACAGTAAAACGAAACCAAGGAAAAACAATAAAAAAGGTGGAAGATGAAAAATAGAAAAAAGGACAGTGATGTAAATAATGAGTGAAGGAAAAAAGGAAGAATATATGAACGAGAAAAGAAGGAGAAGGAGAAGGAAAAAGAAATAACAGACGAGTAAAACGATACCAAGGAAAAAACAATAAAGAAGATGAAGATGAAAAACATAAAAAAAGGCAGTGATGTAAAGAACGAGTGAAGGAAAAAAAGGAGGAATATATGAACGAGAAAAGAAGGATAAGAAGAAGGAAAAAGAAATAACAGACAAGTAAAAAGAAATCAAGGAAAATAATAAAAAAAGGTGGAAGATAAAAAATTGAAAAAAAGGCATAGACATAAAGAACAAGTGAAAAAATAGCAGAAATATATGAACGACAAAAAGATAAAAAGGAAGAGAAAAAGAAATTACAGACAGACAAAAACGAAACGAAGAAAATAAAAACAGTGAAGAGGTTGAAGATGAGAAAGAAGAAAGATGAAAAAAATTGCACTAACCCCCCCAAAAAAAAAGATAGAGGGTAAGAAATATAAATGAACGGAGGAAAATTCAAGACTGGAAAGAAAACTCTGAAACCGGCAATACACGGAAAAGATAAAGGGTCGCTGGCGGGTTACACAGTCCAATAACGGAGGTGATTAGGTGCGGAAAGACGAAGAGAGCCATCGACCCACCGCATGAATCTCGTGATTTCTTGGCGACCCGGAAATGCGATGAAAAATGTATGAGGGTAATGGAGCAAGAGAAAGAAATGGTAGTTTGCGGAAGACATCAGAAAGACGAAAAAGGCAGAGAAGCAGAGGAGCAATGAAGTAAAAGAAGGGTAAAAGGAGAAAACAAAGAGGTAACAAAAACGAGGAGCAGATATAAAAACAAAAGCATGTAAATGAATAATGGGAAAACTACCATCAGAAGAATAGGGAAGGTAAAGAATGGGAGAATGAAGAGACAAAAATGCATAAAATAGAAAACAATATAAAGGAATAATGAGAGTTTTGCCATCAAGAGGAAATAAAAACGACTGACTACTTCGATTTGGTTGGGCCGAATGAACATAATACTCGTAAATGGAAGGTAAAAGACTGGAACATGAATAGAGAATAGAGAAAAAGATCGAGGAAGAGGAGAAGAACAAGGCACGGGAAGGAAAAGTAAGAGTTGCAGGAAGAGAACGAGGAATAAGAGGAGAAGGAAGAAGAGAAAAACCAGGAAGCGGATGTCATTAACTCTCTCAGGGAACAAAATAATAAACATAATATAAACATAATATTTACATTAAGCGAGGTGATGATGGCCTCACAAGAAGAAGAGGAGGAGGAGGAGAGGAAGGAAATACAAATAGACAGACAATGAAAAACGGAAAAAAAGTCGAAATATGAACATGATTACTTAAGAAAACAATAAACCAAAAAAATAAATAAATAAAACGTAGTTGTAGAAAGAGGCAAAATTTTTAGTACGGTGAAAAGAAGTAATGGAGTAGAAGTAGACATAAGGGAGGGATGGGGGAGAGGGGTTAGGAGCAGGGAGAAAAGAGGGAGAGGAGGAGGAGGAGGAGGAGGAGGAGGATAGGCGAGAAGAATCCGAATTTATGGTTACAAAATCACTTTCTGATGGAAGTTTTGGCGCGGACGCTGCATAAATCTGGCTTCAAAATTCTCCACCACCACAACCACCATCACCTCCACCGCGCTGTACTTGGTTGCTTAGTTCTTTATCCTCCCCAACCACCACAACCACCATTCCCATCATCTTCAGCAACGCAATCTTTGTCACCACCACCACCACCACCACGATATAGATGGCAGGTTAGTTCTTTATCACTCACCACCACTTTTTCCATCATCACCATCAACGTCATCCCTATCAACACCATCACCACCACCACCATCACTGTCACCACTACCAACAACAACTCCACAATCAGTAGCGCGACAAACACCAGCAACATCATCAATACCATCATCACCACCACGCACCATTAACACCACCACTATCAACACCAACATCACCAGCCAGATGGCGCCACTATAAACACTCGCCTGCGTCAGAACAGGCTGGGCCGACCATGAGGACCCACCGGAAAGAAGC
Organism: Eriocheir sinensis; assembly: GCF_024679095.1. Classification (NCBI taxonomy): domain Eukaryota; kingdom Metazoa; phylum Arthropoda; class Malacostraca; order Decapoda; family Varunidae; genus Eriocheir; species Eriocheir sinensis. The sequence goes on from NW_026110543.1 coordinate 83,143, forward strand.
CTTGGGCCGACCATCAGGATCCACCGGGAACAAGCCTACCGGCGCAATAGGCTGCGACGTAAAAAAAAAAAAAAAAAAAAAAAAAAAAGCCGGCTTTGTCTACTATAGGAGGAGGAGGAGAATGACGAGGAAGAAGAGGAGGACGAGGAAGAGAAGGACGAGAAAGAAGAAAAAGAGTAGAAGGAGGAGGAGAAGGAAGAAGTAGAAAAGGCATAATACTGTCAAAAAATATATAACAAATGAATATAAATAATCAAATAAATACATAAGACACAAACTAAATAAAAAACCGCACAAACTAAAAAGAAAGTAGAAAACAAAACATGTAGATATGGAAAAAATACAGTAAAACAAGTGGAACAAGTGGTTTTTGAGGCATAAAATTCGAGAAGGGGCTGCTGAGAAAATGCCACGGAGTAAAAGTTTGAAAAGAAGAGAGCCTTAAGGAGAGAAAAAACGGGGGAGAGAGAAAAAAAAAAAAACCTGAGGAACGGTCAAATTTGAAAAAGGTAGAGCTGAAGAGGGGAAAAAAGAGGAGACTACCCCACACAAAAATATTGAAGTAGACAGTTCGGGGAAAGGAAAAGCTAAAGAGCCTTAAAAGAGGGATAAAAAGAAGTAAACAAAGAAAATAGAAGTTGGGAGGTAGTTGAATGAGCAAAAATCTGAAAAAATGGAGGAAAGGCAAAGCTAAAAAGGAGAAAAATGAAGCACAGACATAGAATAAAAATTGAGAGGTAGTTGAGTGAGCATAAAAAATTGAGCTCAAGGAGAAAAATAAAAGAAGATTACGAAACCGAACTAGCTGAAAAAGTAGAGAAATGGAGGAAAGGCAAAGCTAAAAAGGAAGGACACAAAAAAGTAAAAGTTGAGAGGTAGTTCAATGAGCATAAAAAAAAGCTAGAGGAGAAAAATTAAAGCAGATTACGAGACCAAGCAAGCTGAAAATACAGACAAATGAAGTAAAGGAGGAGAAAAAAGGGAGGATACATATATAGAAAAAAAATTGAGTATGGTTATAAGCAACAAAAAAAAAGTAGTGCTGATGATAAAAGATACAGATTACGAAACGAGGCAACTTGAAAAAGTGGACAAATAAGGAAGAGAAAAGCTGAGAGGAGAAAAGAAACACAAATAGAATAAAAATTGAGAGGTAATTCAATGAGCACAAAAAAGTAAAGATGAAGATTGAAAAAAGAAAGAGATTACGAAACGAGGAAAGTTGAAAAAGTGGAGAAATAAGGAAAAGGCAAAGCTAGAGAATGTTTAAAAAGGGGGCATAGAAATAAAATAAAAATTAAGAGGTACTTCATTGCGCTTTTTTTTCAGCAAAGGAGACGACTCAAGGGCAACGAAAAGAGTGCACAGAAGAAAAAAAAGCCCTCTACTCACCGCTCCCATAATAGACAAAAGTAAAGAGTGGCATAGAAAGTAGATTTGAAGATTAGAAAAAAGAAACGTTACGAAACAAGACAAAGTGAAAATGTAGACAATTGGGAGAAAAGGCAAGGCAGAAAGGAATTAAAAGGGACTATACAAAAAAAAGGTTGAGAGTTAGTTCTGATAAAAAAAAGAGCTGAGGATAAAACAGAAGAATACGAAACCAGGCAAGTTGAAAAAAGTGGACAAATACGAAAAAGAAAAAAGGAAATAGTGGAAAAAAAAACACACGCACACAACAAAGAAACGTTGAGAACTGGTTACGTGAGCAAGATAAAAAAGGAGAGTTCAAGAGAGGGAAAAAAAACTAGAAACTACGAAACCGAGCAAACAGGGACGGCAGTAAAAATAAAAATAAAAAGGGAGGTAAAGAGTACTTGCTCAAACTTTACGAGAGGGAAAAGAAAACGTAACCTGGAAATAATTAACGGTTGAAGGGATACCCGGCTGTTTTTTCTCTCCTTTTTATGCGTTTAATGAATAGGAAATGTCTAGGTCGTGCTAAGACATACGAGGGCCTTGTCCGCCCTCGTATGGAGTATGCATCTCATGTGTGGGGGGGCTCCACTCACACAGCTCTTCTGGACAGATTGGAGGCAAAGGCTCTTCGTCTCATCAGCTCTCCTCCTCATACTGATAGTCTTCTACCTCTTAAATTCCGCCGCAATGTTGCCTCTCTTTCTATCTTCTATCGATATTTCCACGCTGACTGCTCTTCTGAACTTGCTAACTGCATGCCTCCCCCCCCTCCCGCGGCCCCGCTGCACTCGACTTTCTACTCATGCTCATCCCTATACTGTCCAAACCCCTTATGCAAGAGTTAACCAGCATCTTCACTCTTTCATCCCTCACGCTGGTAAACTCTGGAACAATCTTCCTTCATCTGTATTTCCTCCTGCCTACGACTTGAACTCTTTCAGGAGGAGGGTATCAGGACACCTCTCCTCCCGAAACTGACCTATCTTTCGGCCACCTCTTTGGATTCTTTTTAGGAGCAGCGAGTAGCGGGCTTTTTTTTTATTAATGTTTACTTTTTTGTGCCCTTGAGCTGTCTCCTTTGCTGTAAAAAAAAAAAAAAAAAAAAAAAAAAGTGATTCGTTAATTAAATAGAAGGCAGGTTCACTTTACAGCCAGGTGGTATTGTCTTGCGTCTACTCTGTCTGTCTGTCTGTCTGTATGTATGTATGTATGTATGTATGTATGCCTAACACTCCATCTATCTAACTATTAATCTATCCATCTGTCTATCTGTCTATATATGCATTTCTATCTTTTTATCTATCTATATGTATGTAACTATTATTCTGTTTATCTATCTATTTATCAATTTATCTATCTATCTATATATCCATGTCTGTCTCTCTCTATCTCTATATATTTATCTATCTATATATCTACTTACCATCTCTATCTCGTGTGTCAAAGAAAATGTTAACTATCTACACATCCCGTTTTTTAAACAACATAACGTGGGTAGCTAGGTCATTAATTTTTCTCGATAATCATTAATCATTTTTAACGTGTTGATGGAAAAAGCGCATTTGATTGCATTCCATATCCCGGTGGCCGAAAACATGTGTCCAGGGAAAGCGTCACAACTCATGATTAGGGAATAGCGTGTCGGAGCGCGTCCTGGCACCCATGGCGAAGCTACTGCTATCTGGTGGGCTCTGTTTTGACGGAGTGGATGAAATTGATGAAAGATTTAACCCTGTTGCAGCGACGGGCCAAATTTGTGGCTTTACCGTGTAACAGCGACGGGCCAAATTTGTGGCTTTACCCTGTTGCAGCGACGGACCAAATTTGTGGCTTTACCCTGTTGCAGCGACGGGCCAAATTTGTGGCTTTACCGTGTAGCAGCGACAGGCCAAATTTGTGGCTTTACCGTGTAGCAGCGACGGGCCAAATTTGTGGCTTTACAGTGTAGCAGCGACGGACCAAATTTGTGGCTTTACCGTGTAGCAGCGACAGGCCAAATTTGTGGCTTTACAGTGTAGCAGCGACGGGCCAAATTTGTGGCTTTACCGTGTAGCAGCGACGGGCCAAATTTGTGGCTTTACCGTGTAGCAGCGACGGGCCAAATTTGTGGCTTTACTGTGTAGCAGCGACAGGCCAAATTTGTGGCTTTACAGTGTAGCAGCGACGGGCCAAATTTGTGGCTTTACTGTGTAGCAGCGACAGGCCAAATTTGTGGCTGTACCGTGTAGCAGCGACGGGCCAAATTTATGGCTTTACCGTGTAGCAGCGACGGGCCAAATTTGTGGCTTTACCGTGTAGCAGCGACGGGCCAAATTTGTGGCTTTACCGTGTAGCAGTGACGGGCCAAATTTGTGGCTTTACCGTGTAGCAGCGACGGGCCAAATTTGTGGCTTTACCGTGTAGCAGTGACGGGCCAAATTTGTGGCTTTACCGTGTAGCAGTGACGGGCCAAATTTGTGCCATGATATAAACTTCCCCAAAATAGATGATACATAAACTGATCACAAATGCTTAGATATATATTTTGAAATGGTTTGTGTGAGTGATGATTTTTTCTAATTTTTCTCGTTTGGAGGGACCATTAAGAAACATGATCCCTGCTGCTACCGGGTTAAAAGAGGCACAAAAGATTCACAACAACAGAGTGGACAAGACAAGTGCATCACGCTTCCTCGGATAAAAAAAAAAAAACGAGTTAAATAATAAAACGCACAATATGAGAAACTACCAATTAAACTTAGAACGCAAATAATAGCAGAACATATCTTGATGAAATACACAACACACCAAAATATATACAACAAACAATAATGCAAATAATACAATCAGTGCTGTTCTGATGACCACCTATCAACCAGGACTCAAGCTAAGCTCTCTTCGGGGAGCAACATAAGCCAAGCAAGAATGACGTCACTATAAAAGCAATTACCTGCGCCACTAACGGGACAGGTCCGACCAACAGGCCCCATCATGAAACAATTCCGGCGCTTTACTTTGAGCCTAACATAAAAATAACCCTAATAGTCTTATTCATTTGGCAAGATCCCTTCATATGAAACTGAATAAAAAAATACTCATACTAAAATCAAATAGGGAATTCTATGGTTTTGTCACGGTCACACACCTTTCCCCTTTATTCTCAACAGATCCGTACCATTCACGCGGGTCACTTACAACGGTAACAAAAATAGGAAAACCGAAAATAACACACACACACACGCACACACACACACACACACACACACACACACACACACACACACACACACACACACACACACACACACACACACACACAGAGAGAGAGAGAGAGAGAGAGAGAGAGAGAGAGAGAGAGAGAGAGAGAGAGAGAGAGAGAGAGAGAGAGAGAGAGAGAGAGAGAGAGAATGTATCGCCGACAGCTGGTGATTCATGAGCCCTTGACCCGAGTGAATTGCTAGTCAGTGTGTGTGTGTGTGTGTGTGTGTGTGTGTGTGTGTGAATGTATGTATGTATGTATGTATGTGCGTGTGTGCGTGAGGGAGGGGGGAGTAGGGTTGGGAGCTAAAAAAAAGATTGGCTTAAAATAGTATTATATATTTGTATGTTTGTATCAGTCTATCTGCTTTTTATATTATTTTTAGTACTGAATTGTTGACATCCCTCGTAGTACGTTGAACCGATTAAAACAGAACAAATTACGTTACTGAAAGTGACCTAAAAATCTGTTATTACTTATGACCGGCAACAACTTATTTATAATCGAACGAAGAAGGTCAATATATATGAAACAAAATAAAAAAAGACAATATTTTTCCGATACTGCTGGTGTGTGTGGGACGGTGTTGAGGTCAGTACGAAAGGAATGGATGAAAGTATAGCAAAGAAATGGAAAACGAGTGAAATGTGTCAACAATATATCAACACTAACAATAACAACAACAAAAGCGACATCACTGACCACTTTCCAGTCCCTCTTTTCATTCCGTCCCTCCTACATCTCCGTTTTTCTCTCCCTCCCTACCTTCCTTTCGTTCACATTTTATTATCTTCCTTACTTTCATCCTTTCTTTGCTTCTATCTTCCTTCTTTCCTTCCCTTCCTTCCTTTTTTCCTTCCTTCCTTCCTTTTCTTCCTTCCTTACTCGCTTTTTGCTTTCATTCATTCATTCTTTCTATCCTTCCTTTCTTCCTTCCTTCCCTACTTACTCACTTCTAGCCCTCATTCATTCATTCTTTCTATCCTTCCTTCCTTCCTTTCTTCTTTCCTTCCTACCGCCCTCCCTTCCTTCTTTCTATCCTTTCCTCCTTTCTTTACTCTCTATCTCCTTACCTTCTGACCTACAGAACCTACCCACCCACCTAGCTCCCTCCCTCCCTCCTTCCTGTACCTCCATAACACGTTGAGTACTTGTTATGGAAAGGTCCACCGCCTCCCATCAACTCCTCCATTTCCTCCCCAGCATTCCTCCATTTCCCTTCCATCACTCTTCCCTCCCCCACTCCTTCCCTTCCTCTTCCTACCAAACCCATCCGTTCTCCCTCCCTATTAACTTCTTCCTCCCTCCTTCTCTCCTTCCCTCTCTCTCCCTCCTTCTCTCTATCTCTTTCCCATCACATATTTCACTGCTCCTCCATTTCGCCCATCCCATCATTTTCTTACATGGTCCCTCTCTCGTCAGTTTCCTCCTCCCCTTCCTCCTCCTCCTCCTCCTCCTCCTCTTCTTTATCTCTATCTTATTACCTCTCATCTTTACTAACATTCAATTACTCTCACCTCCTAATTTTTTCACTTATATGTTAATAGCTTATCTTCTTTCTTTTTTGACACATCATTTTGAGTTTTTCTTTACTAAACTATCTTTCTCATAAGCTTTTAAGTCTTTAACGTGATCTTTGTCTTTCTTTTTTTCTTTCTCGTTCGGTTTTTTTTTCTTCCCTTCTTTTTTTTTTTCTTTATTCTTTCTCTTCTTATCTTTGTTTTTCTTTTTCGTTCGTTCTTTCTTGTTTGCTTGTTTGTTTGTTTGCTTGCTTGCTGTCTTTCTTTCTCTGTCATTGTCTGTTTGTCTGTTCGTCTATTTGTACTTCTGTCTGTCTGTCTTTCCTTCTTTTTTTCTTTTTTCTCTATTTATTTATTTATTCTCTCCCTACCTTGTTCTTTAGTGCTTTCTTGCTCTCTTTCTTCCTCTCTATCCCCGTCTTTCTGTTTGTCTGACTGTCTGATTGTCTGTCCGTCTGTCTGTCTGTCTGTCTGTCTGTCTGTCTGTCTGTCTCTCTGTCTCTCTGTCTGTCTGTCTGTCTGTCTGTCTGTCTGTCTCTCATCTCCTTCGCACATAGTAATCCCGCCATCAGCCTCCGAGGAAATGCCTCAAGGCCCCAAGATCAATGGGTACTAATCTCAAGACCATCACTAAGGGGCTTCCGCGAATAATGGCGCAATGAACGGTTTATGGGGCAGGTG
>NW_026110543.1:95000-102182 GCF_024679095.1 Eriocheir sinensis
GGATCCAGAAACAGCAACCACATATACCACATGGGTGGCGAACCACTACATGTTGTGCAAGAGGAAAGAGACCTCGGGGTTACCATCAGCAGTGACTTGAAACAAACAAAACACTGCAAGTCCGCCTGTAAGAAAGCCAATACAATGCTTGGGTTCATATCGAGGAACTTCGAATACAAGACGCCGGGAGTTATGTTATCCTTGTATAATTCGCTGGTAAGGCCCCACCTGGAATACGCCGTGCAATTCTGGTCTCCTAATTACAGGAAAGACATTGAATTACTCAAGAGAGTACAGCGCCGCGCCACGAAGATGATACCATCACTGAGGACGAAACCCTATGAAGAACGACTCGAGCGACTCAACCTCTTCACGTTGGAAAAGAGACGACTGCGGGGAGACATGATACAAGTCTTTAAGTACCTGAACAAGCTCAGCAACGTTGATCACTCCAAACTCTTCACGCTACAAACTAGCCTGAGAACAAGAAACAACGGAAAAACAATTCAAGCAAAGCGATGCAATACCGACATCGGCAGGAGTTACTTCTCGAATAGAGTTGTTCGCCACTGGAACAGCCTTCCTGCAGAAGTGGTTAGCGCAGAGACCATCAACTCCTTCAAGAAACGCATTGATCGCCACTTTGCTGCAACAGGATTGAACTGAACGTTCCCAAGAGTAGGTACACAAGTGCTTTAATCCTTCCCTGCAAGCCACTTCTGTGGCAAACGGATTGATTAAATCACTGAACGCAGGCAGCCTAGTAATGAGCCAACAGGCTTTCTGCTGCCTGCTAGTCCATGTTTCCATGTTTCCTCTTGCAAATACTAACCACTACTAACTACTAACTAACAATAACAAGGAATGATCAACTCTTTTTCACCTTCGTTACCTTGGAAATGAGACGAAGGCAGGAGAATATGATGCAGGTATTTTAACACCTGATCAATTACAGCAACGTCGATTATTCTGCGCTTTTTCTGAGCTCCAAACTAACCTGAGGAGTAGAAATAACAGTTAAGATGTTACAGCGAGGCGAGGCAGGAAAGACAGTGGTAGGATTTTTTTTTCGAAGTCATCCGCCACTGGAAAAAAAAAACTACATCGTCCGTTATATCGTTGCGCTTTACTCAATCAACTTTACTAGAGCACTAAAACACAAGCATAACATATCAACATCCATTTAGCTGTTCTTAGGCATTGCAGGAATTATTGATCTTTTTACAGTGGATCTATTTTTTAGTCTATCACCTATACCAGAAACACTGACTAAACTAAACCTTCCACATGTATGTATAGCGAATGATAACGATAAGGAGAAGGAAAAAGTTAAGAAAAAATGAATAAAATAAGAAATCTATGAAAAAAATGGAAACAGATGATTTTTTTTAGTCTGTCTGTCTGTCTGTTTCTGTGTCTGTCTCTGTTTGTTTTGAAGGCACTAAAGAACCTGATGAACTCCCTAAATAAAAACAAAAACAAAAAACAGGCAGCCTTGTTACGTAAGGATACTGGATTTATCTCGCCTGGTCTTCCATGATTCCACGTTTCTTCTTCCCCTTCTCCTCCTCCTCCTCCTCCTCCTCCTCCTCCTCCTCCTGTCTTGTCCGCCACACACACACACATTCCTTTTCTTCCTTATTTGACATTCATCCGAGCGGGCGATTGTGCGGCAGCCCACTGAGACACGGAAATGGCCCTCTACTCTCTCTCTCTCTCTCTCTCTCTCTCTCTCTCTCTCTCTCTCTCTCTCTCTCTCTCTCTCTCTCTCTCTCTCTCTCTCTCTCTCTCTCTCTCTCTCTCTCTCTCTCTCTCTCTCTCTCTCTCTCTCTCTCTCTCTCTCTCTCTCTCTCTCTCTCTCTCTCTCTCTCTCTCTCTCTCTCTCTCTCTCTCTCTCTCTCTCTCTCTCTCTCTCTCTCTCTCTCTCTCTATTTAAAAGCTTCTGCCGATTATATCATACAATTATATACATGTTTACGGTGGGTGTAGGAGTAGCCACCTGTGGGACGCAACCTTCATCTGCTGAGTGGACAGTTGTGTCACATCCACATCAGCAGTGAGGTTGTTCCACCACACCACCGCTGCGATGGAGAAGGCACGTTGGTGGGTGCTGGAGCGGGCCATTGGCACTTCCAGGAGGGAGGCGTTGCTCAGCACTGTTCTCGTGCTGCGCTCAGACCTCCTCCAGGTAGCCCTCAGGTCCGTCCGGTGGGGCACTAGGCCCACTTGTGCTCAGGTAGCACCGTCAGGGCAGCGACGCGGCGACGGTGCTCCAGGCTATTCAGCTGGTTCGTGGCTGGTCTTGCCCTTCCTTCGTGTGGGTGTTGTTGTTGTTGTCGCTGTGTCTCCCACTGGCTCGGTCGGTGGTGCTGGGTGCCGTTGATGAGGCGTTCGGCCCTCCTCTGCACCTTGTCTAGCAGGTTGAGGTGGCAGCGGGCGCTGGCCATCCAGGTGAGCGGTGCATACTCCATCACTGGACGGACTTGTGCCTTATAGAGGGTGTTCAGGCCTTCAGCATCGAGGAGGTTCTTCATGCGGCGCAGGAGGTTCACCTTCTGGGAGGCTTTGTGCGCCACCCTTTCAAGGTGACGGTCAAACCGCAGCTGGGAGTCCACCTCCACGCCCAGGATGTCGACGCTGGACTGCAGAGGGATGGTGTCATTCCCGAATCTCAGTCTGCCGTGGAGTTGCCTCGCGTCCTCCCGAGAACGTGATATTACCATGGCCTGGGTTTTGTCAGGGGCAAACCTGACTTGCCACCTCTTTCCCCAGGCCATTATGTCTGCCAACTGTCTGTTGACGGACTCTATCACGTCCTGGGCTTCCTCCTCTTGTATGTTCTGGAGAGGGTGTCGTCGGGCGTCTCTCTCTCTCTCTCTCCAAGACAAGAGCACCACACTTTCTGCATCTCCACACACACACACACACACACACACACACACACACACACACACACACACACCAACCCCTTCCCCTCCTCCCCCCCTCCTCCGCCTCTACAAACTTATACCCACACACACAAGAATACCTTTACGTATTGATCTTGCTCTTCTTGCTTCCCATTACTTCCTTTTCTCCTCTTCCCACTTTTACTTTCTCTCCTTCTTCATCTTTTCTACTTTGTTAAATTTATTATACCTCCCTCATTTTATTCTCATTAACTATCCACTTTTTTTCCCTAATAGCTTTATTTTTCGAATTTATTTTCATCTTTTTTCCCTTATCCAAATTTGCCATTCCTCTTTACTTACTTCACTTTAATCTATCTCTATGTTCCCTCAGTTTCCTTTCCATCTTTCTTTTCTACAGTTTTCATAATCCTCCCTTTTTATCCTATTGGTCTTCCTTCCTATCCCTTCAATTATCCCTTCTCTTCTCTCTCTTCCCCTTTTTTCTCTTAATCTTATATCTAACCTCATTTCTCCCTTCCCCTTATCCTTAACTTTCTCTCTCTTATCACGTACGAACTCTTCCTCAACCAGCTATCCTTTAACTCTCTCTTCTCTTCGCTTCCTTTCTCTTAACCTTCAATATGAACCCTCCATTTTTCCTTCTCCGCCTCCTAACCTTTCTTCCTCATCACTTCCGAAACTCTTCCTCAACCAACCATTTCTTGCAGGAGTAGCACACTTCCCTCCTTAACCCATCCACTTAACCCAACCCTTCCCTTCCCTCCCCTTCCTTTCCCTTCCCCTCCCTTCCCTGGCATTCCCTTCACCTCGCTCCCTTTAGCTTCCATCAGAGGAGTCATTGGAAGCGATCATAGGACACGCAAGACCCTTATTAAACCATCTACTTATTCCATTTTCGCCATAACCTTCGGTGAACGGCTCTTGGGCGGCGGCTGGCTAATGGGGTAGACGGTGAAGGTTAAAGAAAAGGAGCGGGAATGGGATAATAGGAGCAGGAATGAATGGGATATGATGGGAATGGAAGGAGGTATTAGTGGGAGGGAGAGAGGGGGTGAGAGAGAGGGTGGAGAGAGAGGAGAGATAGCGGAGAGAGAGAGACAGAGGCAGACACACACAAACGCAGACAGACAGACAGACAGAAAGAAAGAAAGACAGTGATAAGTGGTAAAGGGAGGAAGAGATGGAGGAAGGTACTAAGAGAAGGAGAAAGAAGAAGAGGAGGAAGAGAAGGAGGAGGGAAACAGATGCATGAAACCAATAAGTAGGAAGGAGAAGGAGAGGGGAAGTGAAACAGACGAGCAACTCTGTAGAAGAAAGAGGAGGAGGAGGAGGAGGAGGAGGAAAGAAGGGAAAGAAGAGAAAGACGAAAGGATTGAGGAGGAAAAAGGAAGCGAGAGAGAAGGGAAACAGATTGAAGAAGGAGGTTAATAAGGAGGAAGAATGGAGGGGAAAACCGAAACGACCGGATAAGTCGTGTTGAAATAGGTGTATAAAAAAGAAAAAAAGGAAAGGAAAAGGAAAAGAGAAAGTTTAAAATAAGGGCGAGGCTGGAGGGGAGTCTGGATCTGGATAACACGCATATAAAGAATAACAAAAGGGAAGATATAAAAAGATGCGTAGAAATAATGTATATAAAAAAGAAAAAAGGAAAGGAAAAAGAAAAGAGAAAGTTTATAACAAGGGCGAGGCTGGAGGGGAGTCTGGATCTGGATAACACGCATATAAAATAAATATCAAAAGGGAAGATATAAAAAGATGCGTAGAAATAAGGATATAAAGAGAGAAAAAAATAAAATAAAAAAGGGAAAACAGGAGAAACAGAAATATTATATATAAAAAGAACGCTACTGAAGGGGGAAGAGAAAAACAAAATCGTGTAGAGAAAAGTAGAAAAGAAAAAGAAAAAAATCTATAAAAAAAGACGATACTGAAGAGGAAAGTTGAAACAAAAGGGAAAGAAAAAATATCATGTAGAAATAATTATATAAAGAAGAAAAAAAGAAAGGAAAAAGGAGAAAAGGTTAAAGGAAAATGTATATAAAAAATGACGAAACGGAGGAGGAAGGATGAAACAAAATGGAAAAAAAATGATGTGTAGAAATAAAATTGCTTGCCGTCCCTCTCTCAGCTCTGGCATGTGGTGGTCGGTTGCTTTAATTTTTCCATCTTCATTTCTTGGTTTTATATCCGACTCGATTCTATTCTACTGCGCCGCCGCCCGTCCTGCATCACTGTTCTATTTGCCGACGTCCACTTCCCTTCTTCCTTCCCCTCTGTCATCCCATCTTCCCCTCCTTATGATGCGTCTCCTCACTCTTCCTTCCTTCCTTCCTTCCTAACTTCGTTCACCTCCCATCGTTCACCATTATTTTCCAGATTCTTTTATCTTCAATGCTCTGTCTGTCTCTCTGTCTGTGTTTGTCTGTCTGTGTATGTCTGTTTATCTATCTATCTATCTATTATCCATCTATCTATCTACCGACCTATCTTTCTTTAAATACAACTATCTACACATCTATCACTTTCATTTTCCTCCCTATTCCCAAGTGCGTGGAATGATTACAAATGATTTTCATATTTAACACAACTCTACGGATCGAGACAGTCACATTTCATTAATAATCTATATTTCTGATGACAAAACTCTTGGGAGTAGTGTTTCAAGAAAATATGGGGATGACAAAGCAAGTAGGTATATAATATCCAGTATAAATAAACTGTTTGACTCAATGAATGTAGTTTAGAACCATACTTGCATAGATCGCTGGAAAAAAATAATACGGTGTAAAAAACAAGAAATGTAGAAAAACGAGTCAATCATATAGAGAAAAAAATATTTTCATATAAATCAGTTAGAAGATGAAAGCATAAGCAATTACATATACATTTTTCCATGTCCCAGTCTTGTTATTAATAAAATAGATTACAAATACTATGAGGAAAGAAATATATATGTAACGTGTAAGGTTTAATGCTATGGAAGCAACAGAAGCAGTAATGTCTCTCGAATATAATATCAAACTCCATGATCTTGTATCATTACGATTTACTTCTTCTGACTGATGTGTTCACTATAAATACCGTCAAAACAATAGCATCCATTACAAGATAATACTTGAAGAACGACAACTTTATAAATGAAACCTAATCTCAACCACCACCACCACCACCTCCACCGGCACGACCACAACTACAACAACCATTACCTTCCTAGGAGCTGCGAGTACTGCCCAGGCGTTAACAGAGCTGAGCAGGTACTCATACAGTTGACGAGACATCAACCCAAGACGCAAACAGGATTACAGGGAGTCTATTTACCATTATGCAAAGGAGAACATGTGCGCTCTCTCTCTCTCTCTCTCTCTCTCTCTCTCTCTCTCTCTCTCTCTCTCTCTCTCTCTCTCTCTCTCTCTCTCTCTCTCTCTCTCTCTCTCTCTCTCTCTCTCTCTCTCTCTCTCCTCTCTCTCTCTCTCTCTCTCTCTCTCTCTCTCTCTCTCTCTCTCTCTCTCTCTCTCTCTCTCTCTCTCTCTCTCTCTCTCTCTCTCTCTCTCTCTCTCAAAATTATCACTTCCTTCCACACACGCACGTTCTCTCCCCTTCCTCCTCCTCTTCATCACCTTCCTCGCACACGGCACCTGAGATTCTCTCTCTCTCTCTCTGACATATGCCATGAAAACAAGAGACTAACTAATATATCATAATGCTAAGCGGATGTTTTCCAGCTGACGTGACATTTAACAGTTCAAAAATACATATATAATAAAACAAGGATTCATAGTTATTATTCTGACACGCTTTATGTTTCTGTGTGTGTGGGTGTGTGGGTGTATGTGTGTGTGTGTGTGTGTGTGTGTGTGTGTGTGTGTGTGTGTGTGTGTGTGTGTGTGTGTGTGTGTGTGTGATACAGCGTTTTCTTTTCATATATAATAAAAAAGTGCGTACAACTTAACTTCTATCTTTGACCTTGAATCTTCTAACAATATAATAACACAATGATAAGGTCATAACGAATGTCTGACAGGTTTTTCGTTAACACCAGAAAACATATCTGAATCTCAAATTTTAATTCTCAAACCTTAATCTGAAACAAACAAACAAAAGCACACACGCAATAAACAGCAAGAATCGTAATGCTGAACACACACACACACACACACACACACACACACACACACACACACACACACACACACACACACACACACACACACACACACACACACACACACACACACACACACACACACACACACACAAACACACACACACA
>NW_026110544.1:0-2500 GCF_024679095.1 Eriocheir sinensis
GAAGAGCAGTCACCATCAAAATATCGATAGAAGATAGAAAGAGAGGCAACACTGCAGTGTAATATAAGAGGTGGAATGCTGCTAATTACAAGAAGAGACTTGATGAGACGAAAAACCTCTGACTCTGTCCATGAGAGCTCTGTGTGTGGAGTCCTCCCACATATGAGATGCACACTCCATACGAGAGCGAACAAGACCCTTGTGTGTCGACAGCATCTGTAAGTGGGAAAAAAAGTGGTGGAAACGATACAGAACGCCCAACCTCGAGGGTGATAATTTAGTAAGTGAGGTGATATGAGGTTTCTTGGTAAGATTTTGAGTAACGGGTAGTCCGAGAATGTTTATTGTAGAAGAAGGTGACAGCTGGGTGTTATCGAGGAATAGGGGATAGTTTCTTGGAAGATAGTGTCGAGTTGACAGGTGGAAAAACTGAGTTTCTGAGGCACTGAAGGACACCAAGGTTAAGCGCTCTGCAGCCTCCAGAGTAGTCTATTCGTATTGAGAGTGTCTTCTCTCGAAAGATTTTGAGTAATGCAGAGTAGAGTCATCGACATACGAGTGGATAAGGCTGTAAAAAAAAAGATTATTAATGATTAACAGAGTGGGAGATAGGACAGAGCTTTACGAACACTACTGTAAATAGGTTTAGAAGAAGAACAGTGGCCGCCTACCACAGCAGAGATAGATCGACTGGAAAATCCAAAGGAGAGTAGTTTAGAAAGCAAATATTTGAGCCAAACTTTGTCTAAAGCCATCGAGATGTCTAAGGCAACAGCAAAAATACTCACCGAAACGGCTAAGAGAGAATGACCAAGAGTCAGTTAGGAAAGCAAGGTCACAAGTAGAACACCCCTTGCACTACCCATACTGGCGATCAGATAAAAGGTCAGAAGTTGATAGATGCTTAAGAATCTTCCGGTTAAATATTCATTCATAAATTTATGGTGTGTAAAGATATCAAAAACCTTACCTAACTTACTCAAAGTATCCTTACATGTGTTTACTCGTTAATGTATATATGGTTCCTGAGAAATTAGACCTATTGATTAAGAAATGGAACTCTTTCTTTGTTGAGTCTTGCTAAAAGTTTCTACAGATAACGTGATTCACGATACCTTGAACAACCTAACCTAACTAAACGCAAACTCGATATCATATGCGAATACTCTATAAATTGATATATGCCTCCTCAGTAATGAGGATCTAACAAAGTGTGCTTTGTCTATGTTGAGTTTTCATTGAGCTTTTTCTTTGTTGATTTATACCCAAAATTTGCTGCTTGTTAACCTTACCTTGCTATATCCCTATCAGTCACATGTATGTTTACTCAGTGAAATTATAATTATATGTTTCTTCATTAGACTTTCAGTCTATCAAAGTGAGCAATTTCTTTGTCGATTTTTATTATAATTGCTGCAGGTCATGTATTTGGCTAAATAAAATCCGATCACCATATTTGTGTACTCAGTAAAGTCATTAATGATTTCTCGGTAATAATCAAAGAAAGTGTGCTCTTGTCATGATATTTGATTGAAGTTGCCGCCTAACCTAAATTAAACGCAACCAGAACACAAATATTTATCATAGGTGTATGCAATTACTCAGTAAATTTTATCATTGAAATTTCTATGTATGAAAGGGAGATTTTTCTTATTTATGATTTTGCTGTTTGCTGCTGCGGATCATGAGTGTGAAAAATACCCTAAACTTTTGTTTATCTCTAACCGAAACAAACATTATTTATAATTATGATTATCCATTAAATTCTTATAAGCTTCTTTTTAAATAAAATTACTCTATAATGAAATTATCATTTTTTTATTTATACTAAAAGTTGCTGTCTATCTTGTATCAGAAGATTTCTAAACTTGACCTAACCTAACTAACCAAATAGTCACCATATGTTTGCTTAGTAAATTCACAAGTGCTTCATCAGTAATGAGACATTATATGTAACAAAATAAGCTTTTTTTATTTTCATCATGATATGGTGCCTAATATAATAAAATATTTGTGTATTCCGTGAACTCGTTTCTTCAGTATTAAGACTTATCACATAACAAAGTGGACTCTGACTATTTTTGCAGGGTCAAGATAACCAAACCTAAATAGATCCAAACGTTTATCATATATATATATATATATATATATATATATATATATATATATATATATATATATATATATATATATATATATATATATATATATATATATATATATATATATATATATATATATATATATATATATATATATATATATATATATATATATATATATATATATATATATATGTGTGTGTGTGTGTGTGTGTGTGTGTGTGTGTGTGTGTGTGTGTGTGTGTGTGTGTGCAGATGAAGGAAGGCTGTCCCAGAGTTTATTAGGGATGAAAGAGTGAAGATACTGCTTAACTCTAGCATAAGGGGTTTGGACAGTATAGGGATGAGCTAGAGTAAAACGTCGACTGCAGCGGGGCCGCTGGAGGGGGGAGGCATGC
>NW_026110544.1:12500-15000 GCF_024679095.1 Eriocheir sinensis
TTTTCATTTGTTTATCGTTTTTGAGTTTTTTTTTTTTCCATGAAGAATGCATGTATGATGTTACTAATGTATAGTTTTATAAAACTGTCCCTCTTAGGGTCTAAATTCGTATATTAATGAATGTGTATGTTTAACCATATTCTATTTCCTATTAACTGAGCAATGATTTACATGTATACGTATTAATTCCATTGTATATATTAAATGTAATGTGAAGTTAGCCATTTAATAGATGCAATGTTAAGTTGTACTCCGTTCAGTAAAGTTGATTATTGTCAGAATATAACTATAATATTTAATTAAATAGAATATCTTAGTTTCTTGTTGTACATCATATCTAATATAAAATTCGTGAATTTATATTAGATATAATTATTGATTGTATTCGCTCTGAGCATGGTAATGTACTCATGTTCAAATTTATTTAGTTCAATTTAATTTTATCAAAACTGTATTTCTTTTTGATTTATTGAAATCAAGAGTGCTTAAGTCAAAAATATGAATTAGGTCTCAATGAGAGTTGCTGGTTCGGTTTTGAGTGTCATGAAAAGGTTAATTCAGACGCCCTACTGTCATCCTTAATTTGTGCTGTTAGTTCTGTGGAAATGTATGCCAGTACCAAAACAATAAAATATATCACTCATACGTAATATAGCGTTTGTACAATTTTTATCCCCATATACTGATTTATATAAGTGATAAATGGAAATGCTTTGCTTTAGATAAAAGTAATAATTGTAGTTACAATTCCTCCTCCTCCTCCTCCTCCTCCTCCTGCTCCTTCTTCTCCTCCTCCTCCTCCTCCTCCTCCTCCTCCTACTACTACTACTACTACTACTACTACTACTACTACTACTACTAATAATAATAATAATAATAATAATAATAATAATAATAATAATAATACTTCTATTACTACTACTACTTCTATTAATACTACTACTTATATTGCTACTACTACTACTAATACTAATACTACTAATACTAATACTACTTATATTAATAATAATAATAATAATAATAATAATAATAATAATAATAATAATAATAATAATAATAATAATAATAATAATAATAATAATACAACTACTACTACTACTACTACTACTACTACTATTACTACTACTAATTTTAGTAATAATTATGAACAGTTTATCCAATCTTGGTATCCGTTAGACTAAACAGAAAAAAAAACTTACATGTTACTGCGTACATTTTACAAAAGAAAGTAAAATAAATGTGTCGAATGAAAACTGTTAGGAATAAGTGGGACCAAGATTCTATGAAGTGATGAGGTTCATGGTGATATGGTGGTGGAGGTGTATATGGATGCACTTCGGGGTTGGAAAGACGGGGAGAATCTCCAAGTTGTCAGCGAGGTGCTCATCTAAGGTCATCTGGTCAGTCGGTGTTTAAATTAACATGATGGCGAGGTGCTGGTGGTCCGGTGTCGAAAGATCATTCATGTTACAGGCTAAGTAATGATGTGCCAAGTTCTGGGCCGGCGAGATAAGAGAGGGGGAGATTACTTAGTGCTCGGCTGGGTGATGGTGGCTGGGGAGGGTTCTGCACAGTCTTGCTAGAGGTGGTTTGCATCGTCCCTCACAGAAGTGAGGCGGCTGTTAATCTAGACTCCAATTTTGATTGAAACATTTCGTAAACCTTTTAGCTGCTTCACATAAAATACTGAATGCCTTCCTCTCGGAAAATTTTATATAGTTTATTTCACAGCCTATCACTTTTTTGTCCATCTATTATCCTCTTTTCTAAATATTTCTCCTGACCATTGCCATTTCCTGATTCTTTATGCCAATATTATATCATCTACTTTTGTATGATTTCATATCCACTTGCAGTTTTCCTTATCCATTTTAGTGATACCCTGCATCCATTTCTCTCTATCTATCTTTGGGCACTTATACAATTTCTTTCTAGAGATTTTGTAAGTGTGCCTTTGACTCATCTGTTAAGACAATTTTATCATTTGTATTTCAGAAAAAAAAAGATTAAGAATTGGGTTTCTCTACCATATGTTATCCTACTACAAAATTTAATTTTTTTGCTTCTGTGGTCATGAGAACTCTCTTAAAACTTTCAATGAAAGTTTTATCTCACTCATTTAGAAAAAAAATTAGGGTACGTTTAAGAAAAAAAAAAATCTTTCTGAAAACTAAGCCAATGGCTTTTAAACTTGCCAAAAAAATCTGAAATCTTCTTGCCTCCGGTAGTTATTTATTCCCAAAAGATCTGCCAGTGAGTCTGCATTTCCTAAGGGAACTTCTACACAATTTCCCTTCGAATATAGACTCTGCCAAAAGTGTTTAGCAAGTTATTAGCAAGAAGACTATATAAGTTTGTCAATTAAAAAAATCTTTTAACAGCTCTGCAATTTGGTTTCAGAAAATGATGCTCGCGCTGGGCCTGGGTAATTTCTCTCGATTTTATTTATACCTCTGATTCACTGAATCATTAAGATATTTTGTACAAATTAGATATGATG
>NW_026110544.1:47500-55000 GCF_024679095.1 Eriocheir sinensis
GTTTGCTCTGGAACAGCCCTCCTTCGTCTGTATTTCCTCTTGCCTACGACTTGAACTCTTTCCAGACCAGAGTATTAGGAAACCTCTCCACCCGGAATTGACCTCGCTTTTGAACTCAAGATCATTTATTTTTTATTTTGTCGGAGCAACCTTTAGCTTTTTTTTCTGATATTTTTTTCCCTTAGAGATGCCTCCCTTCTCTCTCTAAAAAAAATCCCAATCTCCTTTTGTCTGGCAGCTTCCGGACAACTGTATGTATAAATGTATGTATGTATGTAGGTATGTACGTATGTATGTATGTATGTATAATATATATATATATATATATATATATATATATATATATATATATATATATATATATATATATATATATATACACACACACACACACACACACACACACACACACACACACACACATATATATATATATATATATATATATATATATATATATATATAGAGAGATATATATAGATATATAGATATATATACACACACACACACACACACACACACACACACACACACACACACACACATACCTACCCATTCTTACCGATGACTCCACTCTGCATTACTCAACTTCTTTTAATAGAAGACCCACTCCACAGGAACTTAACGATTCAAGGCTGGAGGCAACAGAACGCTTAGCCTCAGACCTTACTATTATTTCCGATTGGGGCAAGAGGAACCTGGTGTCCTTCAACGCCTCAAAAACACAGTTTCTCCACCTATCCACTCGACACAATCTTCCAAACAACTGTCCCCTATTCTTCGACAACACTCAGCTATCACCTTCTTCAACACTAAACATTCTCGGTCTATCCTTAACTCAAAATCTCAACTGGAAACTTCATATCTCATCTCTTACCAAATCAGCTTCCTCTAGGCTGGTCGTTCTGTACCGTCTCCGCCAGTTCTTCTCCCCCGCCAAGTTGCTATCCATTTACAGGAGCCTTGTCCGCCCTCGTATGGAGTATGCATCGCATGTGTGTGGGGGGTCCACTCACACAGCTCTCCTTGACAGAGTGGAGTTAAAGGCTCTTCGTCTCATGAACTCTCCTCCTCATACTGATAGTCTTCTACCTCTCAAATTCCTCCGCCATGTTGCCTCTCTTTCTATCTTCTATCGATATTTTCATGCTGACTGCTCTTCTGAACTTGCTAACTGCATGCCTCCCCCCCTTCCGCGGCCCCGCTGCACACGTCATTCTGCTCATGCTCATCCCTATACTGTCCAAACCCCTTATGCAAGAGTCAAACAGTATCTTCACTCTTTCATCCCTCACGCTGGTAAACTCTGGAACAATCTTCCTTCATTTGTATTTCCTCCTGCCTACGACTTGAACTCTTTCAAGAGGAGGGTATCGGGACATCTCTCCTCCCGAAATTGACCTCTCTTTTTGGACACTCCTTTGATCTCTATTCAGGAGCCCTTGAACTGTCTCCTTAGCTGTAAAACACACACACACACACACACACACACACACACACACACACATATATATATATATATATATATATATATATATATATATATATATATATATATATATATATATATATATATATATATATATATATATATATATATATATATATATATATATATATATATATATATATATATATATATATATATATATATATATATATATATATATATATATATATATATATATATATATATATATATATATATATATATATATATATATATATATATATATATATATATATATATATATATATATATATATATATATATATATATATATATATATATATATATATATATATATATATATATATATATATATATATATATATATATATATATATATATATATCTATATCCTCATCACCCAATCCCAGTTTTATCTTTTACTTGGGGGAATGAACGCCTTGTTCTCTGTGCCCTTCGACGCCATGCAGAGCCCGGGGTTGAGAACTGCAGGGGAGCACCAGCCAGGCTGGCGCGGGACACAGCGTTACATTGCATGCAGACACCGCCAGCGCTATGCTCTGAAAATGAAAGACAGAAAAAAAAGAGAAAGAGAGAAAAAAAGGAAAATGATATTGTCATCATCAATTAATTATTCCACTGTAGAACATTCACCTTCCAAATTTTTCTATTTGCTTTTGTCGTGTGCCTCTACTATTGCGATGTTAATATCGCTAATATATCGTTATTTCAGTACACCTTCTGCAGAACATCCTTCCCTTATTTTCTTGCATCAGTAATTTCCTAGCCAGTCACTAGTGTTTGCCCATATGTTTTCCTTTCTTCTACATATGCGTGGTTATGAAAGCTAAATAGTCTTTTTCCTTACTTTTCAGAAACTACTTCAGTGACAGGTAAGTCTTAACAAGGAGGCAGTATGGTCGTCGTGGCCATCCTCTGAACGTCGTGGATGATGGCGAGGGTGATACGCCACGCCTCTGAGAACAATTCTTTTTTTTTTTTTTTAATTTGATTTTAGAAGTGTCTTCTGTAACATTAAAAAAAAAATTAAGAGAAATGTATATGGATATATATATATATATATATATATATATATATATATATATATATATATATATATATATATATATATATATATATATATATATATATATATATATATATATATATATATATATATATATATATATATATATATATATATATATATATATATATATATATATATATATATATATATATATATATATATATATATATATATATATATATATATATATATATATATATATATATATGGATATCAAAATGTTAGAATCGGTGCAGAGGAGGATGACTAAGATGATTCAGGGTTGAGAAACTTGCCTTACGAGGAAAGACTCAATCAGTTAAACTTGCATTCTCTAGAAAGGCGAAGGGTGCGGGGAGACATGATCGAGGTTTATAAATGGATGAAGGGCTTTAATAAGGGAGACATTCATAAGGTTTTGTTGGTAAGAGAACCGGGTAGGACACGAAGTAACGGGTTTAAACTGGATAAATTCAGATTCAACAGGTACATAGGCAAACATTGGTTTACTAACAGGGTGGTGGATGAGTGAATAGGCTTAGCAGTCATGTGGTGAGTGCCAATACAATTGTCACATTCAAAATAGACTAGATAAATTCATGGACAGCGATATTAGGTGGGGTTAGAGACACGGGAGCTTAGGGTCAAAGGAGCTGCCTCGTACAGGCCTACCGGCCTCTTGCAGACTCCTGCGTTCTTCTGTTATTATATATATATATATATATATATATATATATATATATATATATATATATATATATATATATATATATATATATATATATATATATATATATATATATATATATATATATATATATATATATATATATATATATATATATATATATATATATATATATATATATATATATATATATATAAAGCTCTGCGCTGCCAGACTTCGCGGCCTTGTAGGCATAGGTTCGAGAGGTATGTGGTGTATGAAGGTCCCGGCAGTACCCGAAGATCGACTATAATGTGCCTCGCTCTAATCGAGAAAGTGCCTGCTGGTGATGACTAGTTAAGTTTGTGATCATTCCGTGGTGAATTACACACACACACACACACACACACACACACACACACACTGGGGTTCGATTCCCCGGCCGGGTGAAGATAAGTTGGGTTTATCTTCTTTCACGTGTAGCCCCTGTTCACCTAGCAGTGAGTAGGTACGCGACGTCAGGCAAGGAGTTGTGACCTCGTTGTCGCGGTGTGTTGTGTGTGAGTGGTCTCAGTCCTACCCAAAGATCGGTACTACGAGCTCTGTGCTCTTCCGTAGGGGAACGGCTGGCTGTCTCGAAGAGAGACCCGCAGCAGACCAAGAGGTGAATTACACACACACACACACACACACACACACACACACACACACACACACACACACACACACGATCATGCCTCATCCGTACCCTGTCCATCAATTAGAGTGACTTGCTCAAGACACGAACTGTGTGGGTGTCCCCATGGCGTCTTCAACTCTGGATTGTCTTAGAAAAACATGCAATAGGCCTCGATTCAGTCTCACGGCGTATATATTCGACGATTTGGCACAATCATTCCACCGGTATCTAATGATTTTGGGTTGGCACTTATTACCAAACGCATCAATTCGCCTCTTCTGATTTGTTGTCCATGTCTCATAGCCACAGAGTAAGACAGGGATCACAAATGACAAAAAATCTGAATTCTCTTCTCTCACAACTATATTCAATATGCCCTTGCGACAAGGCATCGTCCCTTCGGATTGGAAAATGGCTAATGTAACACCGATTTTTAGTAAAGGAGACAAAAAAGTACCGGGTAATTACAGTAGCAGGTAATCTTTATAAATAAGGATTCTCAACATGGCTTCCGTAACAAGAGATCCTGTTTCTCTTATAACAAACTATTCACAGGTTATGATGTAACGTAATCACAACGTAGTCTATCTTGATTTTCAGAAAGCGTTTGATGAAGTTCCACACCATAAATTTCTTTATAAAATCAAGCAACTAGGTATCGACAATATATTACACTAAGTTGCTTGAGTTGGTTGAACACGGACAGCGAAGATAGAAAAGAGTGGTTATTGATGGAGTTAACTCAGAGTGGGCGCCTGTCACTAGTGGTGTCCCTCAGGGCTCAGTTCTTGTCTCAGTGCTGCTTATAATTTACATCAATGACTTTGACGTTGGACTCAGTAATCTCTTTAGTAAATTTGCTGACGACACAAAGATTAGTAATTCGGCCTCACTGAAGAAGACAGACAAAGCCTCCAAGAAGCTTTGCATAAAATTTTAGTTTGGTCCGATAGATGCCCTTTAATATAGACAAGTAAGTGCCAGGTTCTTTAAATTAGTACAAAAAGTAAATGGTTTGATTACGAAATGCTTGGCGTGAAAATCAAAGGCATTCAGTTTGCCTAGGATCTGGGTGTCAAAATCGCGTCAAACCTCAAATTTTCACATCAGTGCATTGACGCATCAAACAAAGCAAACAGAATGCTGAGCTTTATTAAGAGAAACTTCTCATTCAAGAATAAAGATGTAATTCTTTCACTGTACAAAAGTATTGTCAGATCTCATTTAGAATATGCAGTACAGTTTTGGTCGCCCCACCACGTAAAGGTCGTTGCAAAATTAGGTGTGCAACGAAGGGTAAGAAAGATGCTTTCTTCCTTACACAGCAAACCTTACGACGAAAGGCTCTCATCACTTAAGCTGTTCTCTCTTGAGAAACGTGGCCTCCGAGGAAAACTGATCGAATGCTTCAAAATACTCAATGGTTTTACGAAAGTGGACAAATTCAAATAGCTTTCGATCGATGATATGTTCCATACAAGATATAATGGTACAAAACTTAATTGTAAACAAATAAATTCAGACTTCATCAAATTTTTCTTCACCAACGTTATAGCGGGAGAATGGAATAAATTCGCACCTACAGTGGTACAGTGCTGTACGATTAATTCATTTATAAAACGAGCTCGTCCGCCTCCTCCATCAACTTGATATTCACTGAAGTCGAAATGCACACTCTTGGTGGCATTAAACATTAAGTTCATAGGATTTCACTCGGGTTTAAGGACAGACAACCTAGTCTGGACTAATGGGTCTGTGTGATCTGAGTATTTATGTAAATTTTCTCTCTCTCTCTCTCTCTCTCTCTCTCTCTCTCTCTCTCTCTCTCTCTCTCTCTCTCTCTCTCTCTCTCTCTCTCTCTCTCTCTCTCTCTCTCTCTCTCTCTCTCTCTCTCTCTCTCTCTCTCTCTCTCTCTCTCTCTCTCTCTCTCTCTCTCTCTCTCTCTCTCTCTCTCTCTCTCTCTCTCTCTCTCTCTCTCTCTCTCTCTCTCTCTCTCTCTCTCTCTCTCTCTCTCTCTCTCTCTCTCTCTCTTATAAAAAGGGCTAAATGTTGGTAACGACCCCAAAATGGTTAGATGCGGCATCAAGATCAACCTGAAAAGAGAAAGAAAAATAACTACTTAAAAGTCGTTTTCGAACTTAATGAACGAGTATATTGCCAGCATCCAGAGTAGTTATTCAGCTCTTAAGAAAAAAGAAAATGTCACCACTGAAGAAATTCACAAAATTTCACACACACAAAAAAAAATGAAAAGAATTTAGTTTGAGGTTGGAGTTGAAGAAATATAGTCAAAGAGAAGAGTCACCAGAAACTATACTACCCATGCAGAAATGCGGAATCATGAATGTACTATAAAAAAAATAACAATCAGAAGCATATTATGAACATTATAACTAAGTATTGTAAAAACTAGTGGAAAAACAGAAAAGATAAATAAGCGTTTAGGGTAAATCAGACATATATGCAATGTGAAAACCAGACGGTGAACTCCCGCGCAATAAAATCTAAATAATAAAATTCGGTGAAGTGTTGCGCAGTAAAATATATAACTAAAGCATTCAGCTTGATGATATAGTAAGCTTGCATATCACAGTAACCCTGGCAGTAAGGAAATACAGTCAGCGCTAAAAAAAAACTTATGAAGAGTGAGAGCTCCCTGGAAGGTGTTATTAGTGCAGATGCTCAGAAAGGCGCTGAAGAAAATGCTGCAGTCAGTGTCACGAAAAATTGAAATAATCCTGAAAACTGAAAAAAAAACTACACCTTGCATCTTTATACATAAAAAGGAGGTATACGAGACTGTGATACTCGTTCGTTCAGCTCACTCTTGTTAAATATATATAAATTATCCAAATAATAAAATCACAAGCAGGATTCATGAACATATTTTAATTATAACAAGCCCCTAGAACAAGCCGGCTTTTGAAGTGAATTTTCAACCATGGAAAACAACCACATAATTGAGTAGGTGGTAATGGACGACTTGAATGAACACGGGAAACCTTTTTCTATGGCATTAACTAATTACGAGAAGTCATTCGACCTGGTGAAAAATGTTGCGGTAGTGAATGTGATTTGACTCTAGGGTGTTGGGGGACTCGGATATAGAATTCTAGAAGACGTATGCAAAGGTGGACAAGTGGCTGTAAGACTCTACTGTTATCTAAATGTTCAAATTAAAACACAGTCTACCATTAAACTTCCTATCGTTGTCTGAAAGTTCAAATTAAAGCACGATCATTTATTAGATATCCTACCGTTACCTAAATGTTCTAATTAAGATATGAGGTAGAAAGGGCGAGAAAATATGGCTAAAATGGTTGACGTTGTGCTTAGAGAAAAAAACGAAGGAACCTAGAGATGCAGCTGAAGGAATAAGGAAAACAAAATCGGAAAAGAATATTGGACCTTATTAAAAATCTATAATTAGTAATGATTGAACTGCAAGGCTGTCGGAAACGGTCAAACATACTGAGAAAGATTATATTGTGCTTTCAGCGAAATGTTTTCAATCAATGCGTTTTCGTGACATATTATGGAGATATATTTTCAGTCACTAATTTTGTTAAGAGGAAATTTTGAAATATTCAAAGAGGAATGAAGAGAACTGTTTG
>NW_026110544.1:60000-67500 GCF_024679095.1 Eriocheir sinensis
TCTACATTCACAAGCAATGGATCTTCCACATCGACATTCTTGAATAACTCTTAGTTGCTTTGTTTATATAGGTGAGCAGCGTCTTCCATTTTTCGTCATAATAATATCCTAGGCAGGTGGAAAATTTTACCACATTGATTTTTAATTTAAGAATGATTTAGAAAGTCATGTTTTTGATCAGTCATGTTACCAGCAATAAATAATGACATACGATTCAAGAGGAAAACGTTGAAGACCCTATCATGTTAAACAGGAAGGAAACAGACGAGAGAAATTAAAATCCGTGCTAAGACTTAAGGGTGAGTGACGGATTAGAGGTGAGCAGCAGGCGGAGAGGGTGGGTAGAGAGCAGGAAGAGAAAGAGAGAGAGCAAATGAATGAATGAAGGTGGAGACGAGGCGAGGAGCGGTATGGAGAGAAAAGGAGGGAAGAGGGGAGATGAGATGAGGGGAATAGTAGTGCGCTGGTGCGTGGATGTGTGTGCTTCTTGACCTTGTAAGAAGTTGAGTCACCCTCGCTTGACCAACTTTGCGCGGCGGGGTCGGTGAAATGTTTATGGCGGGTTGAACGTCCCTCTCCCTCGTCTGGCTGTGTCTGAGCGAGGCATAATACTTAGTAGCGCCCTAGACATGGGGCGGACGGCTGGCAGGACGGCGGGCTCTCTACACACTCTTATAGCTTGGTTGCCCGACTGGGTGGCCGGCAGTCGGCAAATAGAGAGAGGGAGAGGAAGGATGCGTTGCCGACTTGATGCTAGGCAGGGAAACGCATAGAGAATGTTTGATGTACGGATGTTTAAAAAGTATAAGCCGCTTATGGAGGTTACATAAATAGTTTCCTAGGTTCTACGATAACGACTAGAACAATCTCATCTGTAACGTTACACATGTTATACCTGCGCATAGCTCTCTGCACTGCTTCACCATGCGATCTCATATGTATTGGGAGGTAGACTCGAGGGAACCACATATTTTATCGACAGAGTTCGTTATATCCGGCAGTAATAAATGTTTGGGTGGTGGATGGATGAAAAAATTCTCTTACAAGGACAAAATGAATCGTATAAAATATTTCCTGGCAGAAACTTTTATTATAAACATGGAAATGTGATTTCCTATGCAATAACATTATTTTTGCTTCGTTTTGATGTTCCTTTCACAGGGAATAAAAACAATGAAAAAAAGTTAGTTCTCTCTCTTTCTCCCTCTGTATTTTCTCCATTTTCCGGAAGCCCCACTGCCTCACTCTGCTGTTCGTACTTTTTTACATTTTTATTCTCTCTCTCTCTCTCTCTCTCTCTCTCTCTCTCTCTCTCTCTCTCTCTCTCTCTCTCTCTCTCTCTCTCTCTCTCTCTCTCTCTCTCACACACACACACACACACCACACCACACCACACCACACCACACCACACCACACCACACCACACGGCACCATACCACACCACACAACACCATTCAGCACCACACCACACAACACCACTCATCACCACAGCACACCACATCACCCCACACGGCACCACACCACACCACACCGCACCACTCAACACCACACCACCCCACCCCTTACCCCCCCACCCACCCCCTATATATATATATATATATATATATATATATATATATATATATATATATATATATATATATATATATATTTCACATTAGAGTGGAAGGGACCCCCGTGACGGGGCGCCCCCTCGCCGCATTAGGGTGACACAAACCCTTCACACCCTCCCCGCTTACCGTGACCCCGTCACTGCCAAACGCCTCCAGAAACACTACTAATCATAATAGTTATTATTTAATACTACTTACATATTAATGTCGATATTTAGGTTAATCGTGACATTTGGCGGTTGTCTCATAAGTCACGTCAGCCCGAAGCAGCCCTCATTGTGTGAGGTGGAGGGTGGAAGGGGAGGGGTTGCACCCACCCTCTCTGGCGGGCGGGCGTGGTGGGGCAGGCGGCAGTTTCGCTAATGCTACGTGTCCGGGCACAGCTTGCGTTGTGGATTGCGCGGGTATATATCTTTTGGACACGAATTTACCGCAAAACAACAGGTGGGTCACCTTGAATGAGGTAGAAAAGTATTTCGTAAAAATTTTGCCTACAGATATAGCTTAGGAATCTTCTCATCCCTCCCCCCCCTCCCCCTCTTTCTCTCAAATCTCTCAACGACACAAAACAAAGTAATTAGTACCCATATTTGTGAAGCATCGTTACGGACATACTATTTTTACTAATACAATGTCATTTAGGCTGTGATTCTGCAGTCATGTTGCCAGGCGAAAGCCTGGCAGGCGAAACCCTCGGCGTCCCACAGGCTGGCTTGTTGACGCTCTCCTCGCTACTCCCCTCGGCGGGCTTGCGTTCGTGGCGATGGTCCTAACTTCCTGAGCAGGCGTAGTGACCCCTAGCCCTTGGGTGTTCTAGTTCGAGGAGAGTCGTTGGTATTAAGGGGATGATCATTCTCTGCTCCGCCGTTACTGTGTTACCTCTGTGCATGGTTTGTTGATTAGTTGAAATTTAAATGTTTTATGAAAATAGTAGATAAATGATATTTAAAGACTCATTGGCAGAGGTTCTTCCCCTTCATATATGATGGTAAAATATATAGGTAATATTTTTATTAAAAATGGCTAAACAGTCGTGACAGATATTGTCGGCTGTTAATACCAACAAGTCCGTCTAAGCAGCTGCTGCTCAGACTTGTGCTGACGATGCTGTTAGTGCCTTACGCCTCAGGGGGACGAAACAAACTTTTGTTCCTAACCCGTGTGTCATTTAGGTAGTATCATTGCATAAACAGGGAACGCCGAAAAAGGTACTGTCTTCGAAGTACCAAAACATTCTCCTCGATATGAAAGAAATAATTATATACTAATACAGCTCAAGGATTGGAAAAATGTTTTTTCACTGTACAGACTGTTTTAAGCCATCTAAAAGATTTATCATTGCAAGCATTATTAAAGTGCTTATGACAACACACTTTTAAATGAAATAACTTTCGGAACTCGTGCACTATATAACAAGTTAGATAAGAGTTCTGAAGATAAATATTTAGAAGAGAACATTTCGAAAACAATCGGGTTTGGCGTCGTGTGGTGGGCGAGGTGATGCTCCTAACGGTGCATGTCCCCATTGATTGAGTGATTAAGAAAATATATTATTTAACTTTGCATTTGTAAAATAAGAAAGTTCTTGAATACAATGCAGTTATAATAAATGCAATCACACTCCAAATATCATATTCCTTAGGAACATCCATCCATCAGAATCGAAAATATAAGAAAGTGTACCTTGTTTTACATACATATCTATTTTTACGTTGGACATCTGTTGTCTACGTTTCGGTTCTCCTTTCCTGCTATCATTTATCGCTACTTTAATGCTCACTGCTCTTGTATTTTTTTATCATTGTATGCCACGTACTTCCTGCGTCCTTGCTGCACAAATCTTTCTTGAACCCAATTATCTCCAATTTAAAAATAAAATGTTAAAGCAATACATTCACTCCTTCAACCTATGGTAAACTGAAGGGTAAATTCTGGAACAGCCTTCCTCCTCATGTAGTTCATTCGTCCTATAACTTAAAACCTCACTACAGAAGAATGTATAGACATTAAATTTATTGGATTTTATAATAAAGAATCAGAATTCCTTTTATGAACAACGTGACGCAGGCATCTTTTTTATATATTTTGGTTGTGTGTATAATTTGTCTTCCTTACCCTTTCCATATATATATATATATATATATATATATATATATATATATATATATATATATATATATATATATATATATATATATATATATATATATATATATATATATATATATATATATATATATATATATATATATATATATATATATATATATATATATATATATATATATATATATATATATATATATATATATATATATATATATATATATATATATATATATATATATATATATATATATATATATATATATATATATATATATATATATATATATATATATATATATATATATATATATATATATATATATGAAAATGATGTCTTCAACACACTGTTCATAAAAGAAATTCTGATTTTTAGGTAAAATTGTAAAATATAGACGTTTTTATATTCTCTAAATTTTTTATTTAATTTTTTAAGTTTCCAGTCATGAAACTTAATGCCTTCTTTCTCTAAAATGCAGACTGTTTTGATTATGTCGGCATTCAGTTCTTAAATTCCATCATTCCCACTAAGCAGCACACTGATACTCACAAACACGAGCGCTTACACACACACACACACACACACACACACACACACACACACACACACACACACATAAGTATATATCGGAAAAGTAAATATGTGCTTAAAGTTTAACGATCAAGATATTAAGAATAATTTCAACTTATATATTAACAAGACCTGTGCAGTTAGATATGTCATGATTTTCTTTTGTACCTATGTTTTGGGATGTTGTTTTGCAAATTCATTACATGCCATCTACAAAAGCTGAGCATAATAGTTGATATAAAAAGATTTAGTGCCTTCATTTTACTTGAAATCTCAACTCTATAACATTTTCTATAACATAACACTTGCGTAGTACGTATAGTATAAATATGTTTTTTTCTTTTTCTATTGCATACTAGTGATATGTGGCGTGCCGTTTCCTTTAGTTTCTAACCCTATGCCGATGATGCTTCTATATTCTGCTCTGTGGATCATGATTTTTTTTTAGTGTCAGCGTTGAGCCACGATATTAATACCTGCAAACAAGTCGTAGTGTGCTTTTATTCGCTCAAGGACCACCGATCCAACACATTCTGCTATAATCATAGACTGATATCATTATACATTAAGTGATCCACTCTTTTAAGTCTTTAAAATTATTTGGGGTAACATTAGATTCCAAGTTGACTTTTGGTAATAAAAAAATCAGGACATCCGCTTTTTTTTATTTTCTCAGAAGACTGTTTCCTTGAAAATGCAGTGTCGCTTTTAATGATGCTAATATTGTTTTAAACTGTTTTTTCCTGTGTTGTGCCCTATTTTGAATACTGGGGTCAAGTTTTGTATGTCGGTATTTCCATCTCACCTCAGAAGACTAAGTCGTTCTTTTAACTTAATAGAGTTTCTACTAATCATTCCCAACATAAATCATTGCTATCATCGAATGTTTGGTGCTTTAACTTTATTTTTTTAATCATAATGAACTCCCTCTTCACAACGTGTTATAAAGCTCTATTTCAGCCTATTCACCGTTCACGCCAGTTTACGATTAGGTGACCCTGCTCGTCAATAGTTTTTTGCCGCAACTAAATAGTTTTCCCGCTCATAATTATATCCCCGATTTGATTGAAATATGGAACGTATTTCTAGATGAGATTATCTTGGTGACATTGTAAAGTTTAAAGCAAGTTAACACTCACCTGTAGGGAATTCATCAAGAATTGATTTTGCCCCATTTATGTCCATTTTCTCCTTACCTTACTGTCGTCTTTTATTGATCATATCCATACCCGCCCATCGAGTGGCGCCCGTTTGTGTCTACATCAGTAATTATAAAAAGAATATGAATTAGAATAATTGTAATAATTATGATAACTGTTAGACAGTAATATTGTGTTATTAGTGCATCATCGTAATAACCTTGAATTCAACATATTTGACAATAGATATATTAGTGTATACTCATATTTGGGGTCCAATGCAGTCTACATCAGACATATAACACATGACTTCTCGTACCGTGATTGTTATCTAGCACCATGTAGCTTAGACACCACAAACGTGAGATAAATACATATTAACCTAAATTTGGTTCTGTGCCCGGTCGTGGGGTTGATATATATATATATATATATATATATATATATATATATATATATATATATATATATATATATATATATATATATATATATATATATATATATATATACCCACATACATACATACATACATATAGAGTGAACAATCCGTCGAAGAATAATCTAAAGAATAGAAATGGGATGAAGCATTTTTGTGTAACATTGTAATGCCATAAACAGCAACCAAACATTCTCCTGAAAGATAAAGATATAGAGCTCTAACACAAGGTTCAAAAAATGATCCTTAGGAAGTACATTAAAGAAAGATAAGAGAATCTGAAAGAAAAAAAAGAGGGGAAAATAGTTACGTATAAACATAGGAAAAAAAACAAGCATCTTGGATCAGGGTAGAGACAAATTTTTGGGAAATTATAATGACGTTTATGGATAAGAAATGGACTTGGCTACGTCATGAGAGAAGTAGAACAGATAACAGAAGCAACCGAAGACTCCAAGCATATTACAGTAGCCGAGAGTTTTGACCTCTCCAGGTCGTACATGTAACATTAGGTGTCACGTGTCAAAAGCATTCACGACACTTAGATGTATCACTACACCACGACCTTCAGATGCATGCAAACACATCATACTCATATTCATATATACGCACGTACCTACATAAACACATTCCTCCATCCATCCATCCATATAGACACACGCCAAATTTTATAAATATGGATATGAAGGAATTTATACATACATACATACATGCGTGCATACATATATACATAAATGCGTATAGAAATCTCTCTCTCTCTCTCTCTCTCTCTCTCTCTCTCTCTCTCTCTCTCTCTCTCTCTCTCTCTCTCTCTCTCTCTCTCTCTCTCTCTCTCTCTCTCTATATATATATATATATATTTATATATATATATATATAAAAATATATATATATATATATATATATATATATATATATATATATATATATATATATATATATATATATATATATATATATATATATATATATATATATATATATATATATATATATATATATATATATATATATATATATATATATATATATATATATATATATATATATATATATATATATATATATATATATATATATATATATATATATATATATATATATATATATATATATATATATATATATACATACATATACATATACATACACATGCCTACAAAAATCGTTTATCTAGGCGAGACTAGCAAACTGGCGCCATGAAAAGCACATATTTGATTTTGCCAAAACGAGTGCTTATAGTTTTTCATTTATTTTGAATACCACATAATTATGTACATTTCCATAAATATATTTGTATCATTTGTCAATTCTGACATCCTTTCCTGTTGTCTGTCCCTCTCTCTCTCTCTCTCACACACACACACACACACACACACACACACACACACACACACACACACACACACACACACACACACACACACACACACACACACACACACACACACACACACACACACACACACATACACGCACACACACGCCACCTTCGCATGATGTACACACGATTGTCAGCCTGTAGGCGGAGCAGCATCTCACCACCACCTCTACCACCACCACCTCCATCACCACCACCACCACAACCACTATCTCATCGCCCTCACTCCTCAGATCCTCCGTCCTTGTCGC
>NW_026110544.1:75000-101928 GCF_024679095.1 Eriocheir sinensis
AACTGCTAAATGTTTAGAGGAGGATAACAAGAATGATTCAAGGGGTGAGAAACTTACTATATGAAGATAGACTTAAGCATTTAAATCTGCATTCTCTTGAAAGGCGAAGGTTACGAAGAGACTTGATTTAAGTTTATAAATGGATGAAGGGCTTTAATTAATAAAGGGATGTTAATAGGGTTTGGTTGTAAAAGAGCCGAGTAGGACACCGTAAATTCAAATACAACAAAGACAGGCAAGAATTGGTTTACCAGTTGAGTCGTGGATGAGTGAAAGAGGCTTTGCATTCATGTTGTGAGTGTCAGTATCATAGATACATTCAAGAAGAGGTTGGATAAATTGATGGATAGTGAGGTAAGGTGCCCCGGGGTTATGCTTACAGGAGCTGCCTTGTACAGGCCAACCGGCCTCTTGCAAACTCCTTATGTTCTTATGTTCTATGATAAGTTAGCATTAACAATATCCATGAGCAGAGCTGAAAGTAAAGTATTTGTCAGCAAGACGAAATATAGTCTCATCAGACAGAGAAATACAGGACGTGGGGATATTCTTTTTAGCCTGCATTGGCCTAGTAATTGATGTTAATATATATATATATATATATATATATATATATATATATATATATATATATATATATATATATATATATATATATATATATATATATATATATATATATATATATACTCACATGAACTCCCCCCCCCCCCGCCCACCCACACACACACACACACACACACACGTGAGTATCTTGTTATGTATGTTTATATAGTTTCTTTTTTGTCTTATTTTTTTTTTACCAAACTTATTTTTCAGTTTGCCCACTTGTTTGTTCATGACTTATTTAAATATGGAAGCGTCTATGTATGATTATTTGTTGAGTCTTTGTATATTTTTCATTTTCTTAAGTCAGAAATAAAGTTTGACAATATAATCGTGCATCTTGTGACACCATGAGAACATGTGTATTGGAGACATATGAATGACCATGAAGATGTTTTCCCGGTTCACACTTGAGTACGTGTGCTGCTTTTTTTTCAAATTAATATTGTTTATGTGCCATAATATGGGAGCCTCCATATTTTTTGTAGTTCTGTTCTTGAAGCTCGTGACTCCTTGAACGTCAAATATTTTGAGGTTCCTGGCATTGCTTGGAATGATGATTTAATTATTCTTTATAATTATAGTTTGAAATGCATGCTATTCAAAAAAGGAGCAGAATTATACTGTTTTATTGGTGTTTTCCAAATGTGATGACTTTACTGAGTATTGGGAGTCATCCGGCTCCCGGAAGTTGAAAGCAGTTTTTGGGCACAGTCCTTGGCTCAGTGGAGTGTTCTGATAGGGAGAGGAGCTGCGTGGCGTGGTGGAGCAGAGCACGCGGGAAGCGATAAGGGTTGGATATCACACTTACGTGATGACTGTTACTGTAAAAAAAAATTTTGTAATGTTGCTAGATTATACAGCTATACCTACATTCGTTTTAGCATGACTTTGCCTTAGCCTTCCTACATCCAGTGTCTGCCTCCTCCTGAACCTAAAGTCACAATACCATATATTGCGCCATACTTCCAGTCCGTTCCTGGCTGAAAGTAAATTCCTGAAGCTAAAAGATATCCAAAGAAAAATATTTGTTTCCTTTCCAATAAATATATCCATCGCTTGAAATGCAAACCATAGCGTGTCAAGAATGCCACATGATTATTCCCGCTCAAATAACGTGTGTGTGTGTGTGTGTGTGTGTGTGTGTGTGTGTGTGTGTGTGTGTGTGTGTGTGTGTGTGTGTGTGTGTGTCGGCCTTTCGCCTGTGTCCCTCAGATGAGTGTCTTTATGTTTACCTTTAACGCTCCCTTGTATTAACGCCACGGCACCATTTCCCCCTCAGAGACATTGTAGGGTAATTAATATCGTGGAGGTGTGCTGTGCTGCCTCACTTGTCATGGGGCAGGTGAGTCAGTCTCCGTCACCTGTCAAGCCTTGGGGGGAGGGGGGCTTCACTACGCACACTTGCCCTCCTTCCTTAATCTGATCGGTACTGATGCTGCTGAGGGATGCTTTGGGAATATTTCTCTCTCTCTCTCTCTCTCTCTCTCTCTCTCTCTCTCTCTCTCTCTCTCTCTCTCTCTCTCTCTCTCTCTCTCTCTCTCTCTCTCTTTCCATCACTATCATCACTGTCGGCGTCCTGGCGGATAAAGCATTTTTGTTTCATATTTTTATTAGTATTTTATTTAGGAAGACAAGGCAAAGGCCCGACAAAAAGTATGAGAGAGAGAGAGAGAGAGAGAGAGAGAGAGAGAGAGAGAGAGAGAGAGAGAGAGAGAGAGAGAGAGAGAGAGAGAGAGAGAGAGAGAGAGAGAGAGAGAGAGAGAGAGAGAGAGAGAGAGAGAGAGAGAGAGAGAGAGAGAGAGAGAGAGTTAAGTTGAAGAGGAAAATTGCTTTGCAATACTTCCAGAAGGACTAAATAAAATAAGAAACGTTAGTATTAGATGAGGCATCCAAACACCCTCATGCAATTTCTATTTATGATGAGGGAATTTTAAAGAGAAGTATTATTTTTTAGCAAAAATGACTTAGCATTAAATTTTTTTCCTCCATCAATATTCCATATACAGTAACAACAAAAGAGAGAGAAGGAAGGACGTGAATTTCCTTAGTAAATATTTATGAGTGTGTGTGTGTGTGTGTGTGTGTGTGTGTGTTCAAAGGATGTGTTGTATAAGCTGCTCACTGAAGAAGTGAAGGTCTTATATTGACGGAATGATATAACGAACGTGTTTGAAGCTAACAGATCATACGGATGCCGTGGGAAGGCATTTGTTTCGGGCGTGGATAGTGAGACGGATAGCGTATTAATATCAGTGAGGTACTTTGTTATAGGAAGTATGGTGCTCACATATTTCAAAATGATCAGTCATTTAAAGATTTGTTTGTAAGCGTATGTTATATTGTCCATGTTTAAACACCACATCAATTCAACGTGAACTAAGGGTCAATCAATGCGACATTTCTAACGTTTGTCTTTTACGATTTGAGTTTGTATTGTATGCTAATGTACGTATAAAGTAAAATAAGTATGAAATGTGGCCAAAACATATTCTTCTCAAGTCTTGAATTATAATGTCTACAACTGATAATAAGGTAGATTTTGTTATTTTTTATTGTGAAAGTGTATCGTAGAATGTTAGGTGAAGTATCCCGTCTTATCTAAATTATATGGATACCGGCAAATTATTTTTTGATAGATTTTCTTAATTCTCATAAACAACGAGTGTCATGAAAAAAGTGGTCCTTTCCAGGAATGGAAATATAATATGTTAATTCAAACATTGTAGACAATAAAGGAATATTTTCTGACATAAGTTGTACCCTTTTAAGTCATGTATAGGCTAAATGATATACTTTTTTTTTAAGTTATTGAATTATGCTGGAGGACATTTTCATCTTTACAAGAACACACACACACACACACACACACACACACACACACACACACACACACACACACACACACACACACACACACACACACACACACACACACACTGGAAAATCATTATTTAAATAATATATCAAGAAATCGTCATGATTTTGATCGGATTTTTATATTTTTTTATAAACTTTTTTCATTCATCGTTTAGTATATTTTTCTTAAAAATAAACGAGATACAAAAACGTAAGCGCATCAGCCTCATAGGTAATATTTATAAAAAATAAAACTATAAGGAATAACTGATCATGGAAAGGTAACTTTAAGAAAGTCGTTTTTCTTAAGAGGTCACAAAATTGGAAATTGCATTATAAAACACATACTTCTCATACTCTTGAAAATAAATCGTTGACTCATATTGAAATGCCAATAACTAAGCTGTTCCTGATCTTTGAGTGCACAAAACTATATGTTGAGAAAAAAATCAACCCTTGCTGGTGATGCAGCAGCCGTAGCTGACTGCTTAGAAACATTCATTCCATTTTATATTTTAAAACATTAGCAGAATGCTGCCAACAACAACAAAAAAAAAAAAATGATCTGGAAATTATACACTTCTCCCATGGAATGACATAATTATCAGAAGAAAATATAGGTAAATCATTACATAGGCACAAAATAACAGCCTTTTTCATAGAAAAATGCTCGACATATTACATTCCTCGGAATGAAAGTATCTACCTTCATTATGCTGTTATGTATTCATTTTAGTGAAATAAGAAATCAATGAGCTTACTAGTGAAATAAGTGATCTTCATTCAGATCGTTATCAAAATCTATTGAATTCAGATGATTACACAATTGATTTTAATTGAGTGATTTTTATTTGATTGAAACTCTGACTATAGCTAGTGAAATGAGAAAAAAAGAGTAAGGAAAGGCGTAAAGGAAGAAGAATTGAAAAGAAGGAAGGAAGGAAGGAAAGAAGGAAAAAACATGGAAATGCAGGCAAGAAAGCCTATTGGCTCATTTGAGGTTGCTCGCTCTGGTGATTAAATCTGCTCGACAGTCACTTGGTGCCCTTAGAGCAGATGAAAACACTCCAGTATTCAATTTACTCCTGAAACAAAGAAATGACGGTCGATTCAGTTTTTAAATGAGTTGATGGCATTCGCATACACTGCTTCTGAAAGAAGATTGTTCCAGTGGCGAGACTCGGTTTGAGAAGAATCTCCTGTCAATGTCCGTACTGCATCGCCTTGCTTGAATTGGTAGACCGTTATTTCTAGTTCTTGTGTTGATTTATAATTCAGAGAATTTAGAGTGATCGGTGTTAGTGAACTTTATCAGGTACTTGAAGACCTGAATTAAATCTCCTCTTAAATGTCTCTTTTCCAGCAAAAAAAAAAAAAAAAAAAAAAAAAAGTTTAGTCGCCTGAGTCGTTCTTCATACGGTTAAGCCCTTAGGGTCGGAATCATTTTTGTAGCGCGTCGCTGAACTCTTTCCAGTAATTCAATATCCTTCCTGTAATTAGGGGACCAGAACTGTACCGCATCTTCGAGCTGAGGCCTTACCATTGAATTATGGAAGGATAACATTACTTCCGGCGTCTTGCACTTGAAGTTCCTCGCTATGTTTTACATGTATCAGGTCACTGCTGATGGTGACCCCAAGATCGAATTCCTCCTGCACGACCTGCAAAGGCTTCCCATGCATTTTGTGAATGGCTACTATTTCTGGACCCAAAGTGCATTACTTTACACTTGTCAACGTTGAATGACATTTGACACTTTTCAGACCAGTGGATGAGCTGGTCAAGGTCCTATTGGATAATTTCACAGGCGGCCGTCGTGAGGGCCCTTCCACCTACTTTGGTGTCGTCAGCGTAATATTGATATTTGATAGGGAGGATTTCAATCCTGTTTCTAGATCATTGACGTAAATAATAAAGAGAATGGGTTCCAGAACTGACCCTTGTGGCACTCCACTAGTGATTGGAAGCCACTCGGAATCCTACCAGTTGAGTAGCACTCATTGTTTTCTGTTGGTAAACCTATCTCGTATTCACGCGGTCAGATTGCTTCCTATACCCGCTGACTGCAGGAAGGCAGGCAGGAAGAAAGGAAGGAACAAAGGAAGGATGGAGGGAAGGAAGATATCGTAATAAACACATACAAAAAATATATTCGTAAATAATAGAAGAGAGCTTGCTCAAGTTGGGGAGACGGATATGTAAAGGCATCATCATCATCATCAACCAACAGTATCATTATCAATCAACATTATCATCAATATTACGGCCATCATCATCGTCACAATCATTCCAGCTGTTCCTGGGTCGGCATCAGCCACCTGTTGCTCCCTGCTTTCTTATGCAATCGAGCCACCTGTTGCATCTCATTTTAACTCTGCATTTTCTGAAGATTTCTTAAAGTGGTTGCTCAACGTTATGAGGGTATAAAAAAAAACATGGATTTGCTTTACTAGCTTTAGAATGATCCAATATTATGCATTCGATATATATATATATATATATATATATATATATATATAGAGAGAGAGAGAGAGAGAGAGAGAGAGAGAGAGAGAATTTTAATTGCATGGACCGTGTCAGATATTTTTTTTTATAAACAAACTTAAAAACAAACAAACAGGATGAAGTAAGAAAATACAAAATGGCGGGTAAATGTTTTCTCTAAAGAGTGAAACAGGAATCTCGAGGCTGTTATAAAGTGAATTTATCTATTTTTGCATCATTGGGCCTTATTTGTGTTAGTGAAGAGGTGAAAAAACTGTATCTTGACACGGAAGGATTGAAATATTTAAGGTTTGAGAGACGAGGCAGATGTCGAAAAGGAATGAAAAAAAAAAACAAGAGTAAATAAAAATTGAGGGGATGACAATAACTGATAAAGATGATGAGGAGGAAAGGAAGTAAGAGATGGAGGGGACAGAGCAGGGGGACATAACGGAGTGAAGAGGGAGAAATGGTCAAGGAGGAATACGTTTTGTTGCGGAAAAAAATATACTAATTCTTGTTCCAATGATATTTAAATTTATGTGACCGCATTTTTCAGATTTGGTATTATATTTGGTATTTTTTTCAATAATATATGTTGTTTTAAGTTCAAAAATATATCAAAGTTATCAATTCACAAAGTATTTTATTAACTCTGACAACATTGAATGCGTTTGGGTCACAGCGGTGCCCACCCCTCCCTCCATAGCGAACAGAAAATGCGAAAATATATGCATGCAATCTATATAAGTACTAACTTTTAACGCATGCATCGCTTTATGTATATTTATATTATTTGTAGAAGTACTGAGAAACTGTGGTGAATAAAATGCAATACAGAATGATGCAAGCTCATAACATGCAAGTATACGGTAGCGTGTTTTCAACCCTCCTCTTAGATTCTAGTAATGTATTGTTGTAAGGTTATCATTAGGCTAAGGGTATTAAACAGACGAAATACTTATGGTAGGTGCTGATAGTTGAGTGATGCTGACAGAACTTGATTTATGCCCTGTCACTACGCTACCGACACTCTTGAAAAGCGGATATGCGAATGATGGCCTCCATAGTGAATACCGCAAATTTAGTGTAGAATAGAATTACGAAAGAAAGTAATCATCCACTCATTGATAATTAATTTCTAGCACAGGATGGAGAAACGCGGAGCCTCTCGACTAACACAGATGTCCCGTCAGCCCCCTTACCTGGTCACCTGTGAGCCCCAGCAAACCCATCAAGACCTCGCGTTACTTTTCACCACTGTACATATCCCCTCCTACTTATTTTTACCCGTATTATTATTATTGTTTTTATTATTTTGGAGCCTCTATTGATAAGTAGTTTGATGCCTTCTGCAGGATATTTTAAGTTTATTGTTATTTAATCTCTCTATTCATATTTACATTTTTTTCCTACATATGATTACAGAGCACGTTTAATAGAAAATGAAAGAAGTTTATTGATGCACGACTTCTTGATTATTTTTTATGGTTTCCATTACAGTTTTGGTTTGATCTTGTTTCAGTCTGTTAATGTGAGCCTACCACTCCTACCATGCCTCCCTCCCCCCCTTTTGCGAGGCCCAGACGTCCCTCCCCAGGCAAGTGTCCCTAACGCCCCTGCCGGCGTGTGTGCACGTACGCGGTACATGAGGCTGCCCTACTGATAAGGCTCGAGTAGTAGTAGCAGCAGTTTACTAAGGCCCGCGTACTGTACGCAAGGCTCCCATACTGAATAAGGCTCGAGTAGTATTGTCAAACTAAGTACTGCATCTAAGGCTCCCATACTGACTAAGGCTCGAGTAGTATTGTCAAACTAAGTACTGCATCTAAGGCTCCTATACTGACTAAAGCTCGGGTAGTATTGTCATACTCAGTACTGCATCTAAGGTTCCTATACTGACTAAGGCTCGAGTAGTAGTATTTAACTAAGGCCCCAGTACTGCACATAAGGCTCCCTTATTGACTAAGACTCGAGTAGTTTGTTATTAAGCTAAGGCCTCCGCATTACACATAAGGCTCCTCTGTTAATCAAGGTCAGAGTAGTAGTTATTTGACTAAGGCCCTTGCACTGCATATAGGGCTTCTCTACTGATTAAGGTTCTAGCATTATGATCATTATACAAAGGCTCGTGAGCTAACTGAGGCTCTGCTATTTTATTAATAAGGTTTCGCACTAATTATGCTTTCCAGTAAATACATTTAGAATTTCCCTTTCTTCCAATGTTGATTCATACCATGAAAATTTCTTATAATTAAAACATGATAATCTTATTCCGTACTATACCTTTGCATATGTAACATATACTTTCAAACAAGTCGTTTTTACCGACTAATCTCAAAAGCAAGTACATTTTCTCAACTATCATTGAAGAACTCCGGGAAACAGTGTCTTATTGGTGATCAGTTAGTGGACTTGATATGAAAAGATTTGTTCTTTTCCATTTACTCTGCTTCCGCAACTTCAACCCTTTAGGTATTTTTAAAGATAAGTCATAGAACTTCAATCACCAGTCCGATCAAGAGACTACTGACTCATTTAAAGAATCTACGTATATGATTTCATCATTTGGAAAATATGCGGGTATTTGTGGGAGTGTCTACCTTTATGTAGTGTTTATAGTGACTTCAGGAGTCTGAGCGAATTTTATCTTTTTCCTGTGCCATGGACTTTCTCTTTGGATACATAAGACAAAAGTTGTATTTTTAAAATATAATAGCAGATTAAGGGCGTTGTCATGGTTATTTTTTTTGAATTGTGTGTTTGTAAAAATCACAACACAAAACATACTAATCCATTCTCCTGTTCCCCTGAAGATGTAATAAACGATAGCGCGCGTGTTTTCTCGTGTTTTCTTTGATTCTTAAATGGCCATCAATATATATATATATATATATATATATATATATATATATATATATATATATATATATATATATATATATATATATATATATATATATACACGAGAAAACCCGAGCGCTATCGTGTATTACATCTTCAGAGGAACAGGAGAATGGATACAGCACAGTACAGGACGCTTGATTATATAAGCAGATATACGCTGGTTTGACCCAGAATTGGAATGTCACAGTCAACACCTTAGTGTGGCTTTATTATGTAATAATAATAATTTCTTAGACTATTGTTATAAATGGTTATATATTTGTAATGTTTACTGACAGGAACTTTCGTGTATTACATATATTACATATATTGTGTTTATTTGTAATACAGTACCATTTATAACAATTTGTAAGAATTTTTAATCATCGTATAATATAACCACACTACGATGTAGAAGACGACTTGCCACTTATGGGCCAAACAAGTGTATGAAAGCACGCGTCCTGTACTGTACTGTATTCATTTTCTTTTTCCTCTAAGGACGTAATATACATAAACGTTTGTGTTTTCACGTGTTTTCTTTGCTTGGTCATCAGTAAGTGTGTAAGTGTGTGTGTGTGTGTGTGTGTGTGTGTGTGTGTGTGTGTGTGTGTGTGTTCGTGTGCGTGTGCGTGTGCGTTTGTGTATGTGTGTGTGTGCGTGTGTGTGTGTGTGTGTGTGTGTGTGTGTGTGTGTGTGTGTGTATAATAACATTTCAAAGACAATGATCATTGTCGAACAATAGATGCATAAGAAAAATCTCATGAGTTTGTGCCTCATCTTCAGGTAAAACAAATCCGCTACAAAACAATGTCATTTCCAAACGTTTTCCATCTCTCGCTGTCTGTTAGTGTACTTAGCCTTGCCTCGGCAATTGGTTAAATTCCATCACCTAGTTCTCTGTCTCCCCTGACTTTGGTTGACTATCAGTTATTTACTTTACGCTTTATATGATCTGCCCAAGTCTTCTTTTTCTTCTTCATCATCAGTAGAATGTCGTATAGTTTGTCTCCTCTCTGGTCCATTATGCTTGTTTCATGTCTCCCCATTCAACTTTTTTTTCCATTTCTCTGTACGTTTCTTATTTTTGTTTGTTTGTTTGTTTTTGTTTATGGGTTATGTATGTGCTTCTCATCAATATTCCTGATTTTTAAGTGTAGAATATACAGCAAGTGGAAAATATATATATATATATATATATATATATATATATATATATATATATATATATATATATATATATATATATATATATTGTCACAAAATTGTCACAAAATATAATTTTGAGTTCGTGGGGTCAGGTAATGGATTCTATGTAATTTGTGTTTCCTCTGTCTCATACGTTTTTAGTCAGATGTGGTATTTAAACGTTCATTTAAAATGGAAACAGATTAAATAAAGTTAATGCGGCGATCAGTGTGTGGAGCCAAGGCTTTGCAGTGGTGCGGGTGCTCGGCGGCGCCTCCTTCTGCGGCTCACTCAACTTCCTGATGGGCGGCGCTTGTTTGTGTGCAAAACAAAACCATTTTGTTATTTGTCCAAAACTCTCAACAAGTCGCGGGGAAAGTTTTCCTTACACGAATATACGAGCTCGTTGTTGTTGAAATGTAATATAATAACTGCAGTTACTCTTCACCACAGTCTCTGTAACGTTAATTGACGAAGCGTCGGCCTCTGGGAAAAAAATTGAAAGACATGAATTAAAAAAAAAAATGTGACCATGTTTATGGTATCTATAAGTATGTGTGTTAGTATATGTGAGGTGCTAGGGGGAGAGGGTGGGGGTGGGTATGGCTGGGTGGGTGTGTTCTGTAAACTAGTA
The DNA here is from genome assembly GCF_024679095.1 of Eriocheir sinensis. Classification (NCBI taxonomy): domain Eukaryota; kingdom Metazoa; phylum Arthropoda; class Malacostraca; order Decapoda; family Varunidae; genus Eriocheir; species Eriocheir sinensis. The sequence goes on from NW_026110544.1 coordinate 85,658, forward strand.
CAAATGCCGAGCTAATTTATCCAGAGGTGACAAACGAAGGTCACTAAAGAAAGCGTGAAAGTTCGATAACATGAGACATTATCTTATTGACATATTGTATACAAGATACAAAAAGAGATTCGTTTTGGCTATTAGCTCGGCAAGTACAAAGTTATAAGATTTAATGTGTATTAAAAAGATACAGATCATTTCATTAAAAATGTCACGTAAAATATCACACATTAACTGGAAACTTCATCTCCTCTCTCGCTAAATCAGCTTCTTCAAGGTTGGGCGTTCTGTATCGTCTCTGCCAGTTCTTTTCCCTCTCTCAGAGGCTGTCCATATAGAGGGGCCTTGTCTGCCTTCGTATGGAGTATGCATCTCATATGTTGGGGAACCCCCCACACACTGCTCTACTAGAGGGAGTGGAGTCAACGGCTCTTTGTCTCAATAACTCACATTCTCTTACTAGTAGCCTTCTACCCCTGAAATCCGCCGCAATGTTTCTTATCTTTCTGTCTTCTACCGATATTTTCATGCAGACTGCTTTTCTGAACTTTTCTGATGCTAACTGCATTCCCCCCCCCCCCTCGTGGCTCCGCTGTACACGACTGTTCATCCATATACTATCCAAACCCCTTATGCAAGAGTTAACCAGCGTCTTCATTCCTCTATCCTTTCCGTTGATAAACTCTGGAACAGCCTTCCTTCATTTATATTTCCTCCTGCCTACGTCTCGAACTCTTTCAAGATGAAAATATCAAGACACCTCTCCTCCCAAAATTGACTTCGCTTCTGGCCTGTTATTCTATTTTCTTTTGTTGGAGCAGTGTCTAACGGGCTTTTTTTGTTGTTGTTTTGTATGTTTATTGCCCTTGAGCTGCCTCCCTTGCTGTAAAAAAAATAATAGAATCATATCTTGTATTCCGAGTCTAATGCAGGGAAGTTACACTGTCTTTAAGTGGTTAAACATTTGAATACTTTTTGGTATAAATTATTCTTTTTAACCTATTAGTGCCCGGTATGGGAAGGGAAAGTCTTCCTTTTAACCTGAAGGAGACAGTGTTGATGTGAAGGGTTTGTCCACTTTTTTTTTTTTTTTGTACATTCCTTTTATAAATGTCCAGTAGATGAATGATGGCTCCCAATTTCCTAGTCTTCTTAACAGTTTTGCCGAGCTTATTGTTCCCTTTACTTGTTAGTTTGTTATACTATCAGTTATTGAAAAACTCAAAATAGATTCTACAGTTGGCTTATAAAAGACCGATGATTGAGTTGCCTGCATCTAGATAATTAATTTTAACATGATTACACAGTGCAGTCTTTTATTACATTTCTTATATACCGTATCAGTACTTGCATCACCTTTTAGTTGATCATCTATGTTAAGGAGCAGATTTTTACACTGACTCACTCTTTGTACATTTTCACATTCAGTCGTAATGAGGTTGGAAATTATGGCTTTTCCCTAAACATTATATCATCTCTATTTTTCGTCACATTCAAATGCAGATAACTTTTTGCACCATTCAACAAAGTAGCTAACCTGTACAATATCGTCCTTACAATTATCACTTACAATTTTTCCTGTATATTTACGGCATCATCAGAATATTTAAAAATAGCGCAATTACTAAAACATCACTCCTGCAGTAATCCGTCGTATACCTACAGTGAATAAATTAGGGGACAGTACGCATCCCTTGGGTGCTCCTGTGTACGTAAAAACATATTTTATTTAGTTGAACTTCACGTTTTATCTAGGTGTACTGTGTCGTATGTTAATAAGATAGAAATCCGTTTAGTTAATTACAGATTACTTCGTTCTCTAATATTTTGTTCAATCAAGACGAGGCTAAATTGTGTTAAAAGTTGAGATGAAATCAACACACTAGATTCTTGCCTCGAATTTTTATGTGTCTACATGTTTGCTTACCTCATTAATATTATTTTAACTTGCCTTGCACACCTCTTCAAACTGCAAAGGACCTCTCACATTTATTTGCTACTGAAGAAGTTTTTCGTTCTGACGTTGAAATATTTTCCATAGGGCAAGAACTACCCCTTGATCTAGGGAGTCCTGGAAATGTAATTGGAGTACAGTATCAGTTCTTCAGCGCAACACTTGAGAACCTCGGCTGGAACGCCGTCTGGTCCAAAGGCCTTACCAAGTCTTTTACACTTCAGGGACTGCAAGACATGTTCATTAATGGTTAATTAAATATTTGTATGTACCCAATGTTTGTTGTTAAGGTATGTAGTTATTTCTTGGCCTGGCACTGTCATATTAAAACAAAATTAAAATAAGACATAGATATACAGACCTGTATGTGAATGTGGTTTAACCTCTCCCACCGCTCAGCATCCCTGCAGCTGAAGGCAGCTCCCACCATCCTGATTCAGAATGTTTACATTTTTTCCTCTTTCGCTTTTTAACACTTGTGTATAGGCTGGTACCCAAAACAGCACGTTGTGATCTCCATCTCACACGGGAGGTCTTGTCTTATACGTCTCCATACTCGTTCAAGTGTAATAAACAGCATTCACCATCGTCAGCCTGTATCATTCTTCAAATGGTTCCATTCGTTTCTTCCTTTCAGGGTTCTAGTTTCCAGTCTTGGTCCATATATTTAGTTTCATCACACCATCTTATGAAGACCTTTCCCACGGATCTGTGTATATTAGTTATTTCCAAATCTGTCACTCCTTTTCTTCATTTCATGTCGTCTCTCATATATATATATATATATATATATATATATATATATATATATATATATATATATATATATATATATATAGATAGATAGATAGATAGATATAGATATATAGATATATAGATATAGATAGATAGATAGATAGATAGATATAGATATAGATAGATAGATAGATAGATAGATAGATAGATAGATAGATAGATAGAGATAGATATAGATATAAATATTGTTATAGATAGATAGATTGATAGATAGATAGATATTGTTTGGGTTGTGCCATTTCTTGATTTTGATTGCTGCTTTATTTTCTATATTGTTTCTTCTCCTATCCATTTATTAATAACACGTAAATTATTTCTTGTCTAGCACGAAGACGGATTACCAAGTTGGAATCAAACATGAATAATATATATATAAATATATATATATATATATATATATATATATATATATATATATATATATATATATATATATATATATATATATATATATATATATATATTTTTTTTTTTTTTTTTTTAAGTAAACAGCAAATTCTCAACTATAGGTGAACTATAAAACCTTTTGATGGACCATAAAAGTTTACATATTTGTTTTTGCTTCAGTCGCAAGGTAAGCTGCAGCTTTGCTGTAGGAGGAAGGATCAGCTCTCTTAAATCATCTTTCTCTATCGTCTTAACTCGGCAAAGGCCGTCGTCTGACTATTTTTTTTTAAAAACAATAAACAGTTACATGAAAACAACGGAAATATGTAGCAATGCGAAGCGTCCACTAGCGCAGGTTTTTTGTTCAATAATTTTGGAGTTAATGATCGTGAGATTATGACGACGACGACGACGACGACGACGACGACGAATTTGGCAAGGATAAGTAGGAAGTAAGGAAGGAAGGAAGGAAGGCTATAGGAAGAAACATGAAGGCGTGGAAGAACAGGTAACAAGTTACTTGTTGATAAAGAGGTTGCCTACTTTGTTATATACTAAATTCATCAGTTTCTTCAGTGACCTGCTGAACAATTATATGTATGGCACTGATATACATATGCACGATAACATTTAATTCACTCCTGTCAAAACTTAAATAACGGTCAATATGATTTTCAATTCAACAAACTCATCATTTTTACTTTTGCTGGAAAGATATTCTAATGGCGAATGACTCGGAAGAGTATCAGGATAATAATAATAATAATAATAATAATAATAATAATAATAATAATAATAATAATAATAATAATAATGATAATAATAGTAAAAGTAAAAGAAATAGAAGAAGAAAAGAAAAAAAAAGAAGAAAAGGAGGAAGAGAAGAGAGAAGAAGGAGAAAATATAAGAAGAAAAGGTAATTATTTCCATTGGCGAATGGCTCGAAGGAGTATGAGCAGAAGAGTAAGAAGAAAAGAAATAGAAGAAATATAAAAATAAATAGAAAATTAAAAAGAAAAGGAGAAGAAAAGGAGGAGGAAGGAGAAGGAGAAGGAAAAGGAGTAAAAGAAAAAGAATTAGAAGAAAAAATAGAAGATGAAGAAGGTGAAGAAGTAGACGAAGAAGAATAATAAGAAAAAGGAGAAGAAGGAGAAGAAGTAAGAATGAAGAAAGAGGAATAGGGGGAGGAGGTGGAAGTGTACAAAGTGGAGATGGTGGAGGACGAGCATGACGAGGATAGAGCAGGAGGAAAATTATAACGAGTAAAATGAAAGGAGGAGAAGGAGTAGGAGGAGGAGGAGGAGGAGGAGGAGGAGGAGACGTGTCTACCACATATTTGCCTGCACAAATCGAGTGGGGGTTAAGAGCTGGAAAAGAAAATCCTAAAAAAAAAAACAAAAAAAAATAGAACCCTTCCTAAATGGTGCGCCTTAAACATAAAGCTTAAAGGCCCTAAAAGTTATAAGGCAATTTATTTCCCGAGGTTGATGCGCCCGGAATGAAGAGAAATGACGAGCGATGAGCGTGATGATGACGTGAGCAACTTTTTTGTGTTTCCGAAAAAAAAGAAGTTATAAGCGAAGATTAATTTGGATTTTCGTGTCGGGAATTAATGTGATACGAAAGCTGTCATTCCAGTTTCTATGTTACTGTTCAAGCTGATGTTAGACTATTCCATTCCATTTCTAAAATACTATTCGGTCTGGTCTATAACTACCTGCTGGCTATTGGAGTTAACTGTCCATATAAATTATCGCTGACCGTGTACATTTTTACAGAATCTCTTCGATTTCCCTGACTAATGGAGGCGAGTCAAGGATTTTCTCTATTTTAGATCTGAATAATCAAATTGTCTGAAGTCATTAAAATGCATCGTCGCTGAGAGAACGCCGTCCGATCCCCCTCAGTGTTTTTTGAGAAATATGATTTTCTCTTTTGTTCATGTGAATTGAGTGACGAACACTTTTTTTTATTTCAAAACTTCAAACCGAACCCTTAAAAAATCATTCCTTGTTTCGTGTTCATGCGAGGGAAAACAAAAGAACTGGGAGAAAGTATGTTTGGGCCACAGTCAAAGGTTTAGTTTTTAATTGTTTACAGTTCAGTTTAGGTTGCATGAGATTCCTTCTTTTTTATTTATCTGTATATTCACAATAAACTGTAGGAAAATTATGTCGATACCAGTGCTATTAAAGGGCTTGAGAAGGTAAGGTTGTGAGCCAAGAAAGTGTGGATGTGTTTTGGTGCTGTCAAGGTGACGGTGGAGGGCGTCTGGATGGCTGGCATGGCATGTCTGCGGGCTGGTCATAACTGGAATACCTCTGGGACACCCACCGCCGTACAGACGTGAGGGGCCATCCGCCCAGTGCCTCGGGGTCACGCTAAAACTATTCCAAATGGCAAGGGGATGGACGTTTTAATCGAACGAATGCACATAACTTTTCTTGAGTTCTGCCTACGTGTCACCTCTGCGTGTGGCGGGGAGGGAGGCAGCGAGCGGCGCGGGGCGGCCGGCCTCCCTGACAGCGGCCCGGCCTGGTGGTGGTGGCGGCGGCGGTGTTGGTGCTGGCCCACGTCGCCCACACCACTAGGCTAATGGCCTCGCCTCACCCTTCACATATTACTGTTTTATTTCATTTGTACACATAATGGCTTGATGCACAATTTATTCGTTAGTGAAAATTATAATGATCGCATCTGATTTTGCCATTGTCGTATATTTTGAAATTACATGCAAATCTCACGTATTGGTATTGATAGTAACAGGCCCAGCCCCCCCTGTTTTTTCTTGGGAATATGATTTCAATGATGGGAGTTTTTTCGTGATATATTTGTATATAAATATATTAATGTGTGTGTATATTTTCACACACACACACACACACACACACACACACACACACAGTTAATTTTGAAGATTGATGTTCGTGATTATTTAAAAATTGTGAAATCTATGCAGACTTGAGAACAACCTCCTGGGCATCATAAAGCTGAAATTGGGTGGATATTGGTGGTTTATTATTTACCTTCTTGCTTCGTACCTTCCGTGCATTCATTATTATATGCCGTCTTCGTTCTTTACAAGTGAAAAATATATGATGCTAGAGCAATGACAATATAATAGTGTGTGTGTGTGTGTGTGTGTGTGTGTGTGTGTGTGTGTGTGTTTAAGGGGACCATTGGGAGTTGTTGCATCACTCTCATGGCTAAAGTTGTTGTTAATGCTCGATCCTTCGTCACTCACTCTCCTGACCTTCAAATTTGGAGACTTGCTATGCAGGAGTCGCCTTTGATGTTAAACCAGGAAGAAGAGGAGGAGGAGGAGGGAAGATAAAGATATAGTAGGGGAACAGAGGGTGTGAGAAGAAAAGGGATGAATGTTAATTAAAGAACTCAGTCTTGTCATCTTTAGCTGTCTAGTTCCTCGGGCCATGTAGAACTGAGACAGACAGCATCGTGTGGGAGCTTGTCCTGATGGAAAGTGTGGCAAGTGTACTAATGCAGACATCCTGGGTACAACGGTCGAGCGGGGAGCAGAGAGCAGGGAACGAAAGAAGTAAGAGGAGCTGGTCGTGGACGGAAGAATGCGTGTGAGGTAGGGTCGGCGAGGAGCACTGGGTTGGAGGGTCGTCGGGGTGGGGCCGAGCTGGGGTGGTGCTGAGTGGGGCTGGGTGGGGTGGAGCCATTACTCATGCACGCTGTAAAGGCTGTTCTCAGGGGGTGTTTGCCTTCGTGCATCTTTGAAGGCGAGGGGTGTTTATAGGGCAGAAGATGAAGCTGATTGTGCATGTGGGGCAGCCTAATCGTCCTTCCCGTCTGGGCTCCTGTGTGTCTCGTCGCTCTTTCACCTACACACACACACACACACACACACACTCTTAGACACACACACACCTGACAGTTCTTGTTGGGAGGATGTTGAATTTGCCAGCAACGAATATGTGACACATTGCGACAAATCTCCTACATTCTTTCTGGGTGACCTGCAATATGAATATTTGCAGTAACATTTGAACATTTGTTTCGGCAGTACTAATATTTTTCCGTTGTTACCGACCTGAAGATTGTGTAATATGTCTGGTAGCTTTCCTGTGGTCCAAGGGGCGGCGCCATCGTGATTTGTTATTGTAATGGCAGAGAAAACCGAGACGCTCAGCACCTTATGCCCCCAATGATTTATTTATGATCATTACATCGAATCTGAATTCCGTATCACCCTGGAAGGTCCTTCTTGGGTGTTGAATGTTACGAGACTCTCCGCCCACCAACACCCGGCGTGGCGCTGGCCTGCCGGGCCCTGTGAGGGGAGGCCGGAGAGGCTCTGCTCTGTGTGGTAGAGAGGGAAGATAAAGGAGGGTGGAGGGAGGAGATCTGCATGCTTCGGAACTACGGGCTATTTCGGATATCGTCAGATTTTCCTATAATTCGCGGTGCCATCTGTTGTCGAGGCCAAATGAGAACTGAGGGAAGGACCGCGAAGACCAACTATGTTCAGGGCTGTCTTGAGGGGCTGTGGACACATAGGCTGAATAGGTACAGTTAGAGAAGTTTGCCTTTCAAATCTCGAAACTATAATTGTTATATATTCACTAAAAAATATAAAAAAGAAAATCATTATGATAAAGTCTAAGGTACAACCATGATCTAAATCATTGCTAACCGTTCACTGGTGCTGCACTAATAGCCTCTCCGCCATCCTCGCCGCAGCATTGTGCTGTTGCGGGTGCAGCATCACTGAGGTCCTGATCCACTGCTTCGCGCGTGGCACCATGGTGGATTTTTCTTCTGAAAATCTAGTAAATCCTGGTTGTACAAGAATAATTTACCAACGGAAGATTTATATTCTGCAGTAACCACTAGTGGTATGTAACTAACTTTAATTTATGCCAGTGAGTTCTCATATATTTGATACAGATGTGATAGTTTGCGCAAGATAAATAATTGCTCACGATTAGACAACATGCCGTTAAGGTATACATTTTTTAATCCGATATAGCATGCATAGGAATTATAGTATTGCTTTTTTTTTTTACAGTAACAACAACAACAACAACAACAACAACAACAACAACAACAACAACAAAAACAACAACAACAGCAACAACAATAACAACAACAACAACAACAACAATAATCATAATAATCGTAATAATAATTGATAATAATAATTGATAATTATTTTTGGTTTATTATCTTAAAGTTGCCACCCCAAAATTCAAAAGACAATAAATGAATAGACGTTTAATACGGGATACATGCATGCTAAGATTAGGATACTGCAAATTAAGTAACTGTTGGAAATTTTGTATACACAAATGAAAAATTACTAGAAGACATAATTATTTCCTAAGGGATGAAAAAAATGTGTTTGAATTCCATGTTAACATCGCTAGTTCTCTGAGGAATAACACTTCCCTTTATCTGAGGCTAACATGGATTATTATGTACTTATCCTAAATGTACTGAAGTTCTTGGAAGTTCGTAGACGTGACCTGTGTTTTCATGTTTTAGTTTCTTTAGAACGACACATTTTTTTTTTTTTTTTTACTATTTGAATAAGTTTGATCTAGTCCAAAGAAAACTCTATTTGTTATTCTCATTACTAAGGAAGCACGACAAATATGGTGAATGGGTCATAGAAGGAAGGCTACAGTTATCTTGACACACGAGACAAGCAACAGATGATCGTATATATGAAAAACGGAAGATCTCACTTTCTTATATAATACATCACATTACTGAAGATGCATTTTTTTACAGTAAAGGAAACAACTCAAGGGAAAAAAAGACAATAATAATAAAAAAAAAGCCCGCAAATCACTACTCCTATAAAAAAAAAAAGAGTTAAGAGGAGCGGCCAAAAAAGAGGTTAATTTCGGAAAGAGAGATCTCCTGATACACAAACGTGGTGACAGTTTAGATTATAATTTTAAGATATATTCACACACGACACGCTTAATTTGTTGTATTAAAAAAAAAAAAAGCGCTCAGTTTGTTTAATAAACTCTCATTACCAAAGAGGCATATATTATTTAGTGTTGGTTTTGGTTAGGTTGAGTTTGGATATCTTCAGACACATGACATGTAGCATCTTATCTTAGTATACTGTAAGTCAACAGGGAAAGAGGTCATTTTTGGATAGCAAGTTTCATTACAGAAGAAGCTTATCAATTTATTGTGAACAAAAATAGGGTGACTTTTTGTTAAATAGTTAGGTAAGTTTAAGAGTATCTTTTAAACATCTGACAGGTAGCAACTCAAAGCAGAGATCAACAAAGGAACATAAGATAGCTGTTTGGGATTTGATTAGGTTATGTTATGTTTAGGTTTTATCTTTAAACAGACAGAGAACAACTAAATACAAATACAATACAAAATCAACAAATACAGTACACAACATGTAAAGAATTACCTCACTTTCATAGAAAGTCTTCTTACTGAAGAAGCACATATGTATATACTGAGTACACACATAATTGTTTTAGTTTTGGTTTGGTCAAGTTTAGTGTATCTTCAAGGCAGTAACGTATAGCGAAAGTCAACAAAAAAAGCTCACGTTGTTAGGTAGTAAATCTTACAATCGTGGGAGCATATATGAATTTAATGAGTACACAAATATGGTGACTGTTCGAGTTATATCTAGATAAGGCTTAGGATATCTTCACACGCATAACAGGCAGCAGCTTAGTGTAAAAGTCAGATTGTAATTTTCTTTGCTGAGGAAGCTAGAGTTGCCGAGTAGATAAATGTGGTGACTTGAGTTATAGACAGTTACGTAAGGTACGTAGGGTATCGTCACGCATGATAGGGTGCAACCTATAATAAAAGTTAACAAAGAATAATCTAACCTTGTTGGACCAAAAATTCTCAGTACTGATGAAACATATATGAATTTACGTAGTAAATACACGATAGCCTCGGGTTTTGGTTAGGTTAGTTTAAGTCTTAGATATCTTCAGACACATGACAGGCAGCAACGCACAGAAAAAAAGTAAACAAATAAACTGTTCTCTCTGTTAGAAGGTCTCAGTACTGAGGAAGCACTTTTGAATCATCCGAGTACGCAATGAACGCTTTCCTTCCTCCTGCCTCTTTTTTTATTTATAATATTCTTATACACCTCTAGAGACAAAATAACAGAGATGGATGGGACGACTAGCAGAATATCCCTCAATGGGATTGTGGTACGAGTACGTTTTCCCAAGTCCCAGTCAGTAGGACTAAACCCATGAAATTTGGTCCGCTGCAGGTCGCTGGCATGTGTCAGGACCCATCTTCCTTGGGGCGAGATTCGACTACTTGCCGAGCGCCCTCAGGTGCGAACTGAGGAGGCCTCATGAAAATATGAGGTTCCGTCCTAGAATGGCATAGACTATTGTATCCCTTATATATGTAAAGGTTTTCACTGGATATAATAATTAAGGTTGCACAAGAAAAACTCACCAGATATGGAATTGCCAAAGGATATCCTGGCGTTTTATGGCCGATCCTTCCCATCAGTGACACACATATTAACTTCAAAGTTTTATCATAACCTTTTCTAGTGTGTTTTTATTTGTTCGTGTTAAGAGTGGTGCGCAAGACTGTAGAAACGTGTTTAATATTTATGATAAGCAGCCACTCTTCTTAATTATTACAAACTAAAAACAAATTTCAACAAAGATACATTTGCTTTTATTAGCTCAGTATACATTGTATTTCCTTGCCACTTGTGGTTCTCTTCAATTATTACTCCCAAACCTTGATTTAATTACCAGTTTCAACTAAATTGTCACCATATGACTTCTTATTTTTTTTTTAATAATGTCAACTTAGTTTTGATCTATAATTTATATATTGTTGAATAAGATCAGTTATAATACTGTTTTGACTTGTATCATTTTATATCACTCATGTGTTCAGACAATAGTAATGTAAACAAATCATATAACTGAACTAATTTTGTTCTTGAATGTTTTCAAGATCGCTAAATATATGAGAACTTAGTTGAGTACTTTGAATGATTGACTGATGGTCCACTCTTCGCTTGCCAGCGTTCTCATTCATGGGACCAACTCGTTCCCGAAACCGTAGTGTAACATGGTCTTAGTGTGATAGACTCTGCAAGACTTTCGAAAGTTTCATGTTGAGAAACAACAAAATTTCATCTCGTCTTTGTTAGTTTCTAAAGAATGTCCTTAAGAATCCTGATTGTGCAGTGTGCAGTGATTGCTACTAATCTATTGACGTATTAGTGTCGATCAAGGTGTTTCTCAGTGTCTTCGCGCAGTGAAGTAGCAATAAAGATTTTGAATTTAATGGGTTTTTTTTTTCATAATTTATCTAAGCATTAGTTTATACATATTAATTTGCGCCGTTGCTTAAACAATGCAGTAAGCAGTTTCTGGTTAAATGGTATACCACAATGCATATTAAATGATATGCCATAATATATATATATATATATATATATATATATATATATATATATATATATATATATATATATATATATATATATATATATATATATATATATACACACATATATATATATATATATATATATATATATATATATATATATATATATATATATATATATATATATATATATATATATATATATATATATATATATATATATATATATATATATATATATATATATATATATATATATATATATATATATATATATATATATATATATATATATATATATATATATATATATATATATATATATATATATATATATATATATAAGAATGAGCAAAGTGTCTAATGTATAGCATTTACGTGACGATAGTCCCTGTCTTTGAAAAAAATATATAACAATAGTAATAATAATAATACTAATACTAATACTAATAATAATAATAATAATAATAATAATAATAATATCATCGACACGAAAGAAAATTATAATAGATATAAAAAAAGACGTTAGTAACCGTCCTGTTGTGGGTTGTGGTGAAACTTTCCTATCTGGCTCAGTCAAGGTGTTCGGTGCACGGCGGCTGTTGATCCCGATGTAGCCCCGCGAGGGACGCAGGGCGAGTGCATATTTCAGTCCTCGGGGGCTGGTGTTAGCCTCGTACCAGGCGTGTTGTGCTGAGGCGGGAGACAGACAAAACAAAAATGTGGGCTGAAGCAGTGTCCAAAGGCTGACTAATGGTGCTGAGGGAAGCATGGTTCAGACGAGGTATATTGATGTTCAGAATAAATAGTTAGCGTCTTTCCTGAAGTAAGAAATTTAGATTGCATGAAATTTTTAGGTTTTATTTTAGATAAATTTATGTAGTATCATGTAAAGCAGCGTTAGTCAGGTCTTGTCTCATTGGGCCGCCCCCTGAGTGACTGGGCAAGTGTTTAATCAGCTCCCTTCCTTGCTGCCAATTAATGATCAAGTTCCTGACCTCTCACCCTCTAAATCTGTCGGCAGTAATTCCCGCCGCCCCCATCAGGCACTTGTGCTGGCTAGAGGTGGGCGAGGGTGGCACTCACAAGTGGGGGGCGGCTTGCTTTGGCTATGTGTTTAGGTCCATGTGTGTGAAGAGTGACTGATAATCTAAGTTTTTATTTTTCAATACCATCAATGTAAGAAGTGCGAGGCAAACATACTAGATAAGTGTATCAGCGGCGACATACTGGTGAACCTTGTGGGGGGAGAGTAGGGATGGGCGACAGCGTGATTGTAATATATTTACTGCTAAGTGAATCACTGTGTAAGTCTGGCAACTAGAAAGCTTTCAGTGCCTCGCTAAACAAGTGCTGAGGACTGCACAGCAGCTCGGCCGTGGCAGAAGTATTTTGGCCCGTTACTCGTGTTTCTCGGCCCGCGTGCAGTAACCTAATCTTGCGGTCTGTGAGGCGGGAGTGACTGTGAAGACAAACACTTTCCCTGAGAGGCTGTCGACTGGCTGACTGCCTGGCTGGTTGCTTGGGGCCGCTTAGGAGTGTAATGGTTCGGTTCCTCCTGAAGCACCCTTTTCACAGGGGTACTCATTTATAAAAGAACGTAATCGGACGCAAGAAAACAGCCAAACTAGTCACTGGTAAACAGCAGTTGTTTGTTATAAATACTGCAAGTCGCAGTTATACGAAAAATATGGAGGAGATTGTTGGAAAAATTATAAACTGAACTGTACAGTGATCAGGGTGGACAAGACCAAGGTGGGCAGGAGGCGAATGCTACGGAGAATGATGTCTTGATGACCTAAATAAAGGTCTGATCAAAGATTCACCTGATTTCAATTTAAAAAAAAAAATATGTCAAATATATATTTAATACTTGCAGATTCAAGAGTCCCTAGAGCCAGGAAACTGATCAGCAATATATTAATTCACACAAAACAAGCGACATGAAAGACTGCTCGAGCGATCGACCAGTCAGCCTTATTCCTCTACCTTCCAATGTTTACCTTAGATCAAAACAGACAGTGATTAAAACACTAGAATACAACAAGTCAAGAGAACAGGCTGGATTTCCATGTGGGTATCAACGACTTGCCACATCCGCGTCATTAACCAAGTTCTCGAAAAGTCACTTCATTAGATTTTCATCGATTATGAGAAAGCATTTGCCTCCGTTAAAACTTTAGCACTCAGACCAGCACTCAAGAGGTAGGGCCTTGAGAGGCCGTACAAAAAGGTGTTGGGAGATATTTACAAAGAGGGCACGGCGATTACTAAACTATACAGGAAAATCGAGAAAAAATAAAAGTAAAGCGTTAGGAAAGGTGGCACAATATCTCCAAAATTATTCACAATTTCCTTAGAGTAAATAATTAATTAGTTGGATAAAAAGAGCTCAAGATAGCCGGTGAGTACCTAAACAACCTTTGATTCGCATATTATATTATCTAAGAAAATCTTAAAGGATCCAGGACTTTCACAGAGTGAATCTGAAAGTAGTCCAGCAGATAAATATGAAGAAAACAAAGGTAACAATTGATAATCAGTTGACAGGGCATATAATGAAAGGGAACAAAACACGTGAGAGTAGAGGAATACTCAAATCCTGGAGAAACAATTAGCTCAATGACATTTCACGAAAAATAGATAAAAAAATAACAGAAATGGGAGTGTTTTGGTAAACATGACTTATGAATTGCAACTTTCCTTAAAGAAAAAAGATGTGTAATAAACACCAATGCCAGTCCTAACGAACGATTCAGAACTTGGTGCTTCACAAAATATTTAGAAAGATAGGAGCATATTGAGGAAATGATATTCCATGAAGAGAGAGAAAGCGAATATTATGCCTTGCTGAAGAGACAAAGATTGAAGATAATTTAATAACAATTTAAAGTATGAAATGCACTTAGGCAGTTCATATCATGCATAGATATGATAGTAGACGGATAAGGAAAGTAACAGAGTGATAGGTTGAAGACAAAGTGGATTGATGAAATTAGAGCATCTCCTGTAGCAATATTAAGTACAATAACACCAGAGAGAGGCGGAAAACGTTGAGAAAGGACATTATCTTGCAGTGTATTAGGAATATATATATATATATATATATATATATATATATATATATATATATATATATATATATATATATATATATATATATATATATATATATATATATATATATATATATATATATATATATATATATATATATATATATATATATATATATATATATATATATATATATATATTCATCTATTCCTAATGGTGTTTATTACACATCTTTTTTCTTTAAGGAAAGTTGCAATTCATAAGTCATGTTTACCAAAACACTATCCCATTTCTGTTATTTTTTTATCTATTTTTCGTGAAATGTCATTGAGCTAATTGTTTCTCCAGGATTTGAGTATTCCTCTACTCTCATGTGTTTTGTTCCCTTTCATTATATGCCCTGTCAACTGATTATAAATTGTTACCTTTGTTTTCTTCATATTTATCTGCTGGACTACTTTCAGATTCACTCTGTGAAAGTCCTGGATCCTTTAAGATTTTCTTAGATAATATAATATGCGAATCAAAGGTTGTTTAGGTACTCACCGGCTATCTTGAGCTCTTTTTATCCAACTAATTAATTATTTACTCTAAGGAAATTGTGAATAATTTTGGAGATATTGTGCCACCTTTCCTAACGCTTTACTTTTATTTTTTCTCGATTTTCCTGTATAGTTTAGTAATCGCCGTGCCCTCTTTGTAAAGGCTGGCCTTCAAAGTTGTAAACCAATGTTGCTGTATTTCTTCGGCTTTTGTTAAATGTAAAAATATCTTCATATATATATATATATATATATATATATATATATATATATATATATATATATATATATATATATATATATATATATATGTATGAAGTTTTTTTACATTTAACAAAAGCCGAAGAAATACAGCAACATTGGTTTACAATTTTGAAGGCCAGCCTTTATAATTAGCAGAGCTTCTCGGACAGAGTAAAATAAAATAGATTAATAAACAAATTCAAAGAAAATTTAACAAATTATGAATAAGCAAAGCTGTAAAGTAACAAATAATACTAAATACAAAATAGTACGAAAATACGTATATATACAATGACAAATTATAAAGCATTAACAAATTGTAATCCAATAGCAAATAATAATTGCACTAAAATAAAATATATTATACCGCAAAGAATATGCTATAATGGATACATATACAGAAACAAGTGAAAGGGAGATGATGATTAAGTATAAGTTAATGAAGAAAAGGTGAATTATGATGTAAGACACTGGTTAATAAAAGGCCAGGGGGTAATGTTTTTGCTTACTTTTAAATGTGTTGAGAGAGGAAGCATTCTTAATAGGCTGAGAAGGAGAGCTCCAGAATATGTTTTAGAATGGCGGAAGAAGCTTAGAGGATAGGATGGTAAGCAAAGTTGCTTTCTATGTCGTGTGGGGTATTGATGATTTACAATTTTTACAAAGATGGATTTACTAAGATATTCAGACCATATAGACTCTATGGACCAAAGTGGGTGGTCTGTCTTTAACCTAAGTGATATCATAGTAAATGTAATGCCACCAAGACTTTGCATTTCTACTGTGGTGAATATCAAGTTGAATGAAGTGGCGGTCGAGCAAATCGTCCTGCACTGAACCACTGAATGTTTGAGTTTAATCCATTCTTACGCTACAACGCTGGGGAAGAAAAAAAAAAT